>NC_056728.1:11282841-11455341 GCF_019279795.1 Protopterus annectens | reverse complement strand
AAAATATTCTTCCTTAAAGTCTCCAAGCTGTGTATTATTTACCACAGCAAATGCTGATGTCAATAAACTTACACTTCAAAAAGTCCTTTCCAGTCAACAACCACCATAGCGAATCCTATGTTTGTCTACATTTTGCAATGACTTTCCTTCTGCCATAAGGTAATCAGACACATGCTGCCTTCTTGACCTTAATTAGCATCTCGGTCTCATACAGCTCTGCAACTGTAAAGGTCACATGACGTACATCATTAACTATTCTTGTCTCATTGCTGCCCCACCAATGTTACCAGGCAAAACTAACCTTTGTTAAATCCAACATCCCAATTTGTGAGCTTAATTTGTGTTTACTTCCATGTTATGCCTCACCAGGCTAATCTCCTAATCTTAAAATATTGCACAAACTTGTATTCATGTACAAATAAAAGTAAAATATCATACATTACTATACATTAGATCTTATTTACCAAGTTGTAACTAAACCAACAGAGTAATCCATGAATGTCTAGTCAAGAAGACAGTGCAGTAATTACAAATAGTCTCCAAAAGTGCAAGTAATGTGTTAGTGTATGTGAATAATCTCTCGTCTTTTGAACCCATACTACTCATTGTGGGTATTGTGGAGAGGGTGAAAGTGTGGGGTGGGGGAATGAACTTGTATGTGGAGAGGGTGAAAGTGTGGGGTGGGGGAATTAACTTGTATACTCTGTATACTAGTTTTTCAGCACTTGTAGTGTCAGGTGTACACATAAATACATTAACTAGCAATTTACAGTTTATGTAGTGGAGCTTATTTCGGTGGATCTCAACTGAAAATAGAATTTCCCAGTCAAGAAATGCAAAGAAACAAAATCCATGTGATGAGATCTCCTTACATGAAGCTACATTGCCTGTCAATTAGAAGTATTATCCAGAAACTTTGATGACTAGAATTCAGAATAATGGACCTACACTACCCCACACAACTGAATTCAAACAAACAGGAACTTCCAAACCAAATCGTGCAGATAAATCCCCTTCCCATGTTTGGGGAACCAACTCACTGTGAACAATTAAAATAAGGGCATGTTGTTACGACCTTTAACCCATTATCCAAGCAGCACTCATCTGCCTGTAAAGTAGTATTTACAAATAAAGAGACAAGAAGCAGCTTTGAGAGTCCTACTTTTCTTTTTAACCACCGTTCTGTTGCGTGATACTACAGAGGATCCTTACACTGCTATATTATTTTGCAGAATGTGGTACTTTAACAGGGATACTGCTGTTATTTTCTTTAAGCCATACGTTTTTAGGCTGCTGATGCAATTGAAGACCTCCTTATGCAATGTCCCCACAGTAACCTTTTTCAGCTCTTCAGTTACATCTTCACTCAGTGATCTGCACAACAGGACCAGCAAATGGCTCCCTTACATGCCATCTAAATGCTGAAGACTTTAGTAAGCAGGTCATACAGTCACTGTGCCTTGACACTACTTTACATTTCCCTACTAGCAGAAGAAGATGACAAGTCATACGTCCTAAAAGTGCATTCAACATTCAACCTTCCCTGCAACCCTAACTTCCCTTCATAGCCAGCCTTAGGCATAGGCCAACTAGGCAGCTGCCTAGGGTGGCGCTCTAGTAGGGGCGCTTTTCCAGTATTTATTTGGTGTAGGTAGACTAGGATGGGGGCACTGGGTGGTGGGGTGGAGGGTGCCGTGGAGCCCTTTTGCCTAGAGCACCAGTCTACATAAGGCCGCTCCTGCTTCCCCTCATCTTTTCTCCAATGATTTTGTGGGTTGCTTCTCTACCTTAGGTTCTAAAATTCTGTTCCATTATTCCAATCCACTTTCCATGAAGAAGTAATTTTACAGATCTTTTTGCAGATCCAGAAAGTACCTGATACGTAAATTTTTTTTGCCCTTGCCCCATATCCTTCCAGTTCAAGATTAGCTCCTTCATATCTGACATGAGGGTATAAACACATCATGCTTTGTGTCTCTGTTCTAGCCACTTTCTCCTCTAATATCTCATTATTCCTTCTCTCCATTCCATACACCCTCCTGTTAGCTTTCTTCTGGACTCTTTCTAGCAGCGTAATGCCCTTTTCCTTATATAGCCTCCGTAACAGCAGGGATGTAACAAAGGCAGGGACTGGACCATAATCAATAATGCATGTCAAGTCAGGGTTAGGTACATATAACTGGCACAGATTTGCATGGAAAGAACTGTGGTTCTATGTAGTACCTGATTATGTGTTTAACTGTGATCATGTAAGAACTGAGGTTCTATGTAGTACCTGATTATGTGTTTAACTGTGATCATGTAAGAACTGAGGTTCTATATAGTACCTGATTATGTGTTTAACTGTGATCATGTAAGAACTGAGGTTCTATGTAATACCTGATTATGTGTTTAACTGTGATCATGTATTTCAGTGGGAATCTGTGAAGCACAGACGCTAAGTGTGAGAATGAACTGCCACATAGTGACAAGGGCTATGAATGTAGGCTCTGTTTATTATGAGTAGACAGTTACTGACTGATGCTTTTTTTTCAGTGATGGACATTAACAATCCTGCATTGTGAAGATGCTCTATTACAATGGAAATGTTTGTATTTCCTGTGCTACCTCACATTGCAAATGTAGGGTGGGTCTGCAAGGGTCACGTTCCTTTTCTGCAGAGAATGTACATTATAGCAACGACTTAATCTAATCAAAACTCTCATTGTCATAAGTGTGGCACGCATAATTTCCTAGCCTGCAAATGTCAAAAATAAAGAGTGATTTTTCCTCTTGCTGCACAATTCCCGGTTAAAATCATTGAAACTCCAATAACTTTTATTTTTTTCTCAGTATTCTCACCTTTTATATCAGTTGTTTTCTAACTCTCTGACACTGTCAGGAAATGTAGTCCTCACTGGGTCAGCAATTAGAGAAGAAAACCTTTTTCATTTCCATTGCACAGATGTACCTGTGGCATTTTTTTGATTTTGAGAATCCATCTGTTCTAACAAGGGAGCCCTTTTGTTTATGTAGATTTGGCTCTCCCTGAAATAGATGAGCTCTGTGCATATTTGGAAACTGAATCAGCATGAAACAAAAGTCCCTGCAGAATGTAAGATGCCAAAAATCTCATTGTGAAAATGTCTCACAGATGTCTGACTTCCACACAGATCAAACAGAATCTGTCTCAGAAATTTGTCTTTCTTGCCTATATGCCATTTGTAATTAAAACTACAAAATCTGAAATGACTGATGGTGCTGTGATATTATAATGCCTTCTCTCATACCAGACTATGTTCTCAGTTTATTTATTTATTTAATTATTTTATTTATTTTATTTTACATTTGTTGACTGGGATTATCCAAATGGGCTAACAAGCCCTTTTTCAGTAAAGGCCCGGGGAGAGAAGCTCCACAATTAATACAATAGAAATAAACAATACATTTACAAATGATAAAAAAGTTTTCACAGTGGTATAAATAAGAAAGCTATACAATTTTGACAATAGAGCAAGATGAACATAAGTTATAGTATACCACTGCAGTTGTTATGCAACATAAGTTATAGTATACCACTGCAGTTGTTATGCAACATAAGTTATAGTATACCACTGCAGTTGTTATGCAACATAAGTTATAGTATACCACTGCAGTTGTTATGCAACATAAGTAGTAGTATACCATTGCAGTTGTTATGCAACATAAGTTATAGTATGCCACTGCAGTTGTTATGCAACATAAGTTATAGTATACCACTGCAGTTGTTATGCAACATAAGTTATAGTATATCACTGCAGTTGTTATGCAACATAAGTTATAGTATACCACTGCAGTTGTTATGCAACATAAGTTATAGTGTACCACTGCAGTTGTTATACAACATAAGTTATAGTGTACCACTGCAGTTGTTATGCAACATAAGTTATAGTGTACCACTGCAGTTGTTATGCAACATAAGTTATAGTGTACCACTGCAGTTGTTATGCAACATAAGTTATAGTGTACCACTGCAGTTGCTATGCAACATGTTATAGTATACCACTGCAGTTGTTATGCAACACAAGTTATAGTATACCACTGAAGTTGTTATGCAACATAAGTTATAGTATACAACTGCAGTTGTTATGCAACATAAGTTATAGTATACCACTGCAGTTGTTATGCAACATAAGTAGTAGTATACCACTACAGTTGTTATGCAACATAAGTTATAGTATGCCACTGCAGTTGTTATGCAACATACGTTATAGTATACCACTGCAGTTGTTATGCAACATAGGTTATAGTATACCACTGCAGTTGTTATGCAACATAAGTTATAGTATGCCACTGCAGTTGTTATGCAACATAAGTTATAGTATGCCACTGCAGTTGTTATGCAACATAAGTTATAGTATGCCACTGCAGTTGTTCTGCAACATAAGTTATAGTATGCCACTGCAGTTGTTATGCAACATAAGTTATAGTATACCACTGCAGTTGTTATGCAACATAAGTTATAGTATACCACTGCAGCTGTTATGCAACATAAGTTATAGTATACCACAGCAGTTGTTATGCAAATATATTATAGTATACCACTGCAGTTGTTATGCAACATAAGTTATAGTATACCACTGCAGTTGTTATGCAACATAAGTTATAGTATACCACTGCAGTTGTTATGCAACATAAGTTATAGTATACCACTGCAGTTGTTATGCAACATAAGTTATAGTATACCACTGGAGTTGTTATGCAACATAAGTTATAGTATGCCACTGCAGTTGTTATGCAACATAAGTTATAGTATACCACTGCAGTTGTTATGCAACATAAGTTATAGTATCGCCTGCAGTTGTTATGCAACATAAGTTATAGTATACCACTGCAGTTGTTATGCAACATAAGTTATAGTATGCCACTGCAGTTGTTATGCAACATAAGTTATAGTATACCACTGCAGTTGTTATGCAACATAAGTTATAGTGTACCACTGCAGTTGCTATGCAACATAAGTTATAGTATACCACTGCAGTTGTTATGCAACATAAGTTATAGTATACCACTGCAGCAGTTGTTATGCAACATAAGTTATAGTATACCACTGCAGTTGTTATGCAACATAAGTTATAGTGTACCACTGCAGTTGTTATGCAACATAAGTTATAGTATACCACTGTAGTTGTTATGCAACATAAATTATAGTATACCACTGCAGTTGTTATGCAACATAAGTTATAGTGTACCACTGCAGTTGTTATGCAACATAAGTTATAGTATACCACTGCAGTTGTTATGCAACATATGTTATAGTGTACCACTGCAGTTGTTATGCAACATAAGTTATAGTGTACCACTGCAGTTGTTATGCAACATAAGTTATAGTGTACCACTGCAGTTGTTATGCAACATAAGTTATAGTATACCACTGCAGTTGTTATGCAACATAAGTTATAGTGTACCACTGCAGTTGTTATGCAACATAAGTTATAGTATACCACTGCAGTTGTTATGCAACATAAGTTATAGAATGCCACTGCAGTTGTTATGCAACATAAGTTATAGTGTACCACTGCAGTTGTTATGCAACATAAGTTATAGTGTACCACTGCAGTTGTTATGCAACATAAGTTATAGTATACCACTGCAGTTGTTATGCAACATAAGTTATAGTGTACCACTGCAGTTGTTATGCAACATAAGTTATAGTGTACCACTGCAGTTGTTATGCAACATAAGTTATAGTGTACCACTGCAGTTGTTATGCAACATAAGTTATAGTATACCACTGCAGTTGTTATGCAACATAAGTTATAGTGTACCACTGCAGTTGTTATGCAACATAAGTTATAGTATACCACTGCAGTTGTTATGCAACATATGTTATAGAATGCCACTGCAGTTGTTATGCAACATAAGTTATAGTGTACCACTGCAGTTGTTATGCAACATAAGTTATAGTATACCCCTGCAGTTGTTATGCAACATAAGTTATAGTATACCACTGCAGTTGTTATGCAACATAAGTTATAGTGTACCACTGCACTTGGTATGCAACATAAGTTATAGTGTACCACTGCAGTTGTTATGCAACATAAGTTATAGTGTACCACTGCAGTTGTTATGCAACATAAGTTATAGTGTACCACTGCAGTTGTTATGCAACATAAGTTATAGTGTACCACTGCAGTTGTTATGCAACATAAGTTATAGTATACCACTGCAGTTGTTATGCAACATAAGTTATAGTATACCACTGCAGCTGTTATGCAACATAAGTTATAGTATACCACAGCAGTTGTTATGCAAATATATTATAGTATACCACTGCAGTTGTTATGCAACATAAGTTATAGTATACCACTGCAGTTGTTATGCAACATAAGTTATAGTATACCACTGCAGTTGTTATGCAACATAAGTTATAGTATACCACTGCAGTTGTTATGCAACATAAGTTATAGTATACCACTGGAGTTGTTATGCAACATAAGTTATAGTATGCCACTGCAGTTGTTATGCAACATAAGTTATAGTATACCACTGCAGTTGTTATGCAACATACGTTATAGTATACGCCTGCAGTTGTTATGCAACATAAGTTATAGTATACGCCTGCAGTTGTTATGCAACATAAGTTATAGTATACCACTGCAGTTGTTATGCAACATAAGTTATAGTATGCCACTGCAGTTGTTATGCAACATAAGTTATAGTATACCACTGCAGTTGTTATGCAACATAAGTTATAGTGTACCACTGCAGTTGCTATGCAACATAAGTTATAGTATACCACTGCAGTTGTTATGCAACATAAGTTATAGTATACCACTGCAGCAGTTGTTATGCAACATAAGTTATAGTATACCACTGCAGTTGTTATGCAACATAAGTTATAGTGTACCACTGCAGTTGTTATGCAACATAAGTTATAGTATACCACTGTAGTTGTTATGCAACATAAATTATAGTATACCACTGCAGTTGTTATGCAACATAAGTTATAGTGTACCACTGCAGTTGTTATGCAACATAAGTTATAGTATACCACTGCAGTTGTTATGCAACATATGTTATAGTGTACCACTGCAGTTGTTATGCAACATAAGTTATAGTGTACCACTGCAGTTGTTATGCAACATAAGTTATAGTGTACCACTGCAGTTGTTATGCAACATAAGTTATAGTATACCACTGCAGTTGTTATGCAACATAGGTTATAGTGTACCACTGCAGTTGTTATGCAACATAAGTTATAGTATACCACTGCAGTTGTTATGCAACATAAGTTATAGAATGCCACTGCAGTTGTTATGCAACATAAGTTATAGTGTACCACTGCAGTTGTTATGCAACATAAGTTATAGTGTACCACTGCAGTTGTTATGCAACATAAGTTATAGTATACCACTGCAGTTGTTATGCAACATAAGTTATAGTGTACCACTGCAGTTGTTATGCAACATAAGTTATAGTGTACCACTGCAGTTGTTATGCAACATAAGTTATAGTGTACCACTGCAGTTGTTATGCAACATAAGTTATAGTATACCACTGCAGTTGTTATGCAACATAAGTTATAGTGTACCACTGCAGTTGTTATGCAACATAAGTTATAGTATACCACTGCAGTTGTTATGCAACATAAGTTATAGAATGCCACTGCAGTTGTTATGCAACATAAGTTATAGTGTACCACTGCAGTTGTTATGCAACATAAGTTATAGTATACCCCTGCAGTTGTTATGCAACATAAGTTATAGTATACCACTGCAGTTGTTATGCAACATAAGTTATAGTGTACCACTGCACTTGGTATGCAACATAAGTTATAGTGTACCACTGCAGTTTCTATGCATACTCATGCAATGGGAGCAAGAGAAGGGAGCAGCAGATTCTAATAATGAAAGATAAAGAGGTTGCTGACATGAATAAAGATGCCAGTTACAAGAGAGGTAAAAGAAGGCTGGGAAGAGCTATGTTAAAAAAGAAGTAGAGGATAGTGAGGCAGGGACAAATGTAGTAGGCTGGTAGAGCACAAGCTGGGGTTAGTAAGAGAGTTTATGAGGGGTGAGAGCAGTGACAGGACCTGTGATTGTTAAAATATTCACAATATACTCAAAGCTTAGCTATTTCCGAACCTGAGTAATTGATTAGTTTGTTTACAAATATTTTTATTTATTTGTTGATTGTTGCTCAGACATAGAGCAGACTGTTTTAGTAGTTTGCAAATTTAAATAGGATCACTTGCTTCTGTACCTGTGTTGTAGTGCCACGCTACTTGGACTGATTTTACAAGAAGCCAACATGGCGGTGCTTCATTAGAGAGATGGTCGACTTTTTTTACAGTCCAGTAACTTTGGAAGCTACTGTTCCATTCCTTCATGTCTTTATTTTCTGTCACTGTTTTTTGATGTTTCATCAGTGCTGCAGTAAGGAAGAAATAACATGTTTTGACTGCACATTTGGTCACATGGTGGAACAGTATAGAATACATAACCTGTATTATAATTGCACAGTTGCTCACATAGTGGGACAGTATAGAATACATAACCTGTATTATAATTGCACAGTTGTTCACATAGTGGGGCAGTATAGAATATGTACATTGTATTGTAATTGCACAGTTGTTCACATGGTGGTGCAGTATAAAACTGTACAACTGTTCACATGGTGGAAAGTGCAGCATACATAATTTGCATTGTGACTCACTTGTTCATATGGTGGCGCTGTGTAGAATACTTAACTTGTACTGTGAGTGCACAGTTATTTACATGGTGGAACACTACAGTACAGAATGCATAACTTGTGCCATGACTCACTTCACATGGCACTGCAGTAGAGAATGCATGACTTGTACTGTGACTGCACAGTTGTTAACATGGTAGAGATTACCTAGTTTGTATTGTGACTCTCCTGTTCACATAGTGGTACAGTATAGAATATGTATCTTGTATTATGACTGCACAGTTTTTCATATGGTGGTATGGTATAGCATATCATAGAAAACAAATCATTTACAATGACAGTTTCACTATTAGTGGCAAAGAGAATATAGCAAAGCAGACAAACTGTATAACACCAGCAACAGTGCATGCACATTTTTTCTGATGTATCTGATCCAAGTTCATGAATAAAATAAATATATCAGTGATATCCAAGGCTTAATTAGCCAAGAACTTGGGTTTTCATCTAAGCTGGAGAAGATAGCTGTTCTGTCCCAGACTGTCCTAGGCAGAAGCCAGGAGAAACATGAAAGCAAGAGTCATTACAAGGTATGGGTAGGTGTCATGGCTTCAATGACACCAACAACTGGTGTCAGAAACATAGCCTTAAGCTCAGTGCCAAAAAATGTGTCATCATCCCTCTTGGGAAAAACCTGGTTCCCTTGGATTACCACATAGATGGTAGTCCACTGAACACAGAAGGCATTATAAGAGATCTGGGAACATAGGTTGACAGCAACCTCTCTTTTGACCACCACGTTGCCACTGTGGTCAGACGGTCCTTCCATGTGGCACATCTCATTGCTAAGGGTTTTCCATCCAAGAAAAAAGAGGTCATTGTCTCCCTCTACTCTTCCCTCATTAGGCCAATCATCGAGTACAATGCCCAATTTGACATGTACCTCACTAGACACATGCAACAACTGGAGAGGCTGCAAAAGTGCCTCACAAAGAGGATCCTAGGCCTTAAATACTTGTCCTATATAGACAGACTCAAAAAACTCCAACTATTCTCTGTCTCATATCACCTACTTAGAGGTGATCTCTGCTTGACTTACAAAGCCATGACTGACCTAGCTCTGTTAGAAATGCTACATCTAAAGAAATCCCAATCCCTCCACAGCACATGCTCCAGAGACCTCAACCTTATTAGCACAATCAACAGAACATGCTGGAGGGACAGGTTCGTAACCCAGAGACTGCCCATGCTATGGAATTGACTTCCCTTACATGTCAAGCAGAGCACCTCACTGGTCCTCTTCAAGAGAAATCTTGATGAGTGGATGGGAAATAGAAAATTCACCCCAGGGATCACTCCAGTGGGTCTACTCGACAGAGGCACTAGGAACTAAGGTTGGGTGGCATGATGCCAGGGTAATCCTATGGGCTGGGCTTGAAAAGGCTCCAGGGCCATTAGCGTAGTATACATCTATGAAGCTATGAACCTATTCTGCATCAATAAATGTCTCAAGTAATTGTGAAAGGAGAAAACACATACATTATGTATTACAGGACTGGGGTGTGATATCTAGTCTAGCTGTTTGTGTACCGGGATATACCACTTTCTGCATGAGTCACTTTCAGCCCCTTTGTGAGAAGACAACAGGTTTAGAGAATATGACTGACTGTACTGCCTTCAGGAGTACACAGGCAGCCAGAAGACACTGATGCCAGACTCATAAACATGAATCCAAGCTCTACCTCATTAAATGATGAGCAAAAATGAACAAAACATACTGGAGAGATTCTGTGCATGGTATAAGTATGTCATATCTGGGCCATGTAAGCTTGGACCAGAAATTTCAAAGACTGGGAGATATTTCAGCCAGACTGACACTTGAAAATGATAATGTATGTGCCTTCATCTCCCACTTTGAACTCTTTTAACCATTACAAGTGGTTATTTATTACAAGGGATCTGCAGTCTTTCTTGGCTAGTAAGACATGTAAATGTGCTGTAATATTTCACAAGTGTCCAGGTTAAAACTGGTTTTATCTTCTCTACATTCTATTTCAGTGATGAAGAAACTAACAACCCAACCATTCCAAAAATACATCAGACTTACACATAGAGGGCTTTGTAAATGTAAATGTTCCCACTGATTACATAATCGATGAGTTACTTTATAGGGCATTCATTCTGCTTCTGTGCATGACATTCTAAAACCAAATGATAGTCAACTGTCCACTGCTTTAATGGGCAGAGAACATATCTATGTGACACATCTATGGAGTTTTACCAAGATAAACACAAGTATGTTTATTATTCCAGCAGAAATGAGCTGCCATGATTAATAAAGCCAAAAGGGCATTCACTACCATCAAGTTTAGCCAGTTACCATCTAGATGATTTCTGGCTTGCAATGTGATCCATATAAAGCATTCATAATTATACAAACATGGAAAAGGTGATGGAGAAACACTGCTACCTGCTCTGTGATTTTGGCTACAGCAGGTAGCTGCAGCACTAGTATTCTTCAGCTGAGGCTTGTCAAAAGTCTCTCTCCTTTGCCATTCTCTTCCCAATCTAAAGACACCTCACGCACAACTCAGTTTTTCTGTTAATTTATATGCGGCAATTGTTTCTGGCAAGTCACCCAATGACCTGCCCCTAATACCAGCCTGAAGACACATGTCCCAAAATATTGAGAATCAGTAGAATTCTGAGTCTACTGAGACCTGAAGTATTGCACTTTGCTATTAACGATGAACGCAATGACTTTGTTTCTGAACTCTTTAATTATTATGTTAAAAAGCGTTTTAGGTACAATTCCTTTTAGTCATGTGAACTTTTATATACAGTGAGATTCAAGGAAAGATTATGGCTTTTGTCTTTTTTCTATACATGAGCTCAGTGCTAATCAGAATTTTTTTAGACAGGTGCTGTTGAACTAGGCAACTGCGGTATCTAAGCCTAAAACAAATACTGGGTCCTTATTTAATTGTCTGTGGAGATTATTGAATGATGCAGGGTCAAAGTTAGAAGTGTTCCTTGAGAGACTAAAGTGTTGATTTTTTTTATTTGTTTTTTAAGTATTTTTTATTGTTTTAGCATGGGACCAAATAGCAAACAGAGACGTGTTCCCTTACAGACATGAGGTCAGCTGAAATAATATTGCCCAATGTGGATATAAGCATCCAATTAAGGATGCTTCAACACCTGGACACAATGTGTTCTGCTTGTGACTTGCCAAACTCATGGATCTCATTTCTAATGTTTCTAGCTTTAGGTAATCCCTAAATCTTGCTGTATAGTATTTTAAAATATATCCATAGATAAACGCAGACCAGAAAGTAATTTAGTATATCACTTAGCCCTAAATGCATGTTAAAATACCTAAGATTCCAAACCTCATGGTAGCATTCTAATTGACACGATCCTGATCTTTACTTATATGCTTGTCTGTTTATTTGTTAACTTACTTATTTTTGCTTAATAAACTGCTTGAAGTCCGTTTACAGACACAGTTCTTTCTAAAGGCACAAAACAAAAGACAAATCATTTCCAGTGTACATCAGTAAATAAGGTATGATTTGTGTTAAACAGCAAAACAAGAAACATTATAGATATAGATTTTAGCAATAATCAAAAAATGGATTTGGGTGTCATAGGATTTATCCATGGTTGGTGCAGTGTGATCATGACGGCCAAGCCAAATGTGAGTAAATCATGTGATACCCACACACAGGAGTAGATTACTTCTATTATACAATGACATTATTTAAAAAAGAAATAGCTTACGTCATTAAATAATGTCATTGCATAAAGGGATGTTAATGTTCTTCCACAGCTTCTTCCGTCTAGGTGTGCAAAGCAGACATTGCAAATGCATTCAGTATATACCTGCTGACACTTGCACAATGCATATTACTGTAGATAGTTCTGTTATTTAAGAAAAAATTAGTAGCAAGAATCTCTCAGAAAGCTGACAAACTGGCTGAAGTGAATGTTTTCTGCTAATTGCTTATAGCTGCAAAAATGTAATTTAAGCATTTCTTCCATGCCAACATTAAATGAATAAAAATGTATGCCAACAGTGTTGATATGGGAGTAATACTGGTAATTCTAAAAAACTAATGTTACAATGAAATACAAAGGTTTTCTGTACACACAGTATGACTGTATTTAATTTTATGAAATAAGTTAATGTGCTTTAGGGGACACTTTGCCCCACTGATATTTAGAAAGTGAATTCATGGGATGTGATATCTTGTATTTCTGAGTCATTTCCCCTACATTAAACTGAGGATCGATTAAAAGCATAATTTTAACAGATGTCATCAGATAGCATTATAGTAATTGTTGTTTGACTTAGGAATATTTTGTAACATTGTTTGGACAACTACTATTTGAAACAAACTACTGTCTTTATTATCTGCTTCTAACTACAGAGAATACCATTGTGCTTTTAACATTTTTAATGCAGGATCACTCTACTGCAGCTTGAGAGTCTCCTTATCTGTTTTTGTGGAGAATGGAAGACATCTGCATGTAGGTGTAAGTCTTCCTTTTAATAGTTAAAGTTAGCTGGACTTCTTCCCATTATTGACGCTAGATGTACAGAGTAAGTGCTGATTGTGCTATCCAATTGGCATGCACACATTTGAATAGTAATGACATTTTATAACATTATTTAAAATATACAATAGCCTCACAGGACAAAATACAAGTATGCTTAGCAATATTAGCCATATAAGATATGCATGCATATGTACTTAGCTGACTTTAGGTTAAAAACAAATAATACATATGGTAGCCTCAACACAGATTAGACTTTATGTTTCACTTGCTGAATACATTGGCACCGTTCAGATCTATGATTATGTTTTCCTCAGAATACATTAATTACCTCTCTCTGAAGATGACAATGTATGACATTCTTGCCACTATACATCCAATTTTCAGCATTCTTTGTGGTAGTGCCATGACTGTTGTCAATAATCAAGATGTTGATCTTCGGCAATCTTTGCTGTGCCTGTTGCTTCAGGTTCTCTGAGTTCTTACTCATTTTATTTCCTATGTGAAATGGCATATCCTGTGTGATTAGCACAGAGGTTTTACTGAACTATGTGTAATTTAACTTGACATTTTTTTTCGATTGCCCAGGGCTCTTAAAAACATCTACCTATTCATCCTGTTACTAGTCGGCAGCTGATTTATATCTTTTAAATGCCACTAACATATGTGTTCTTTTTGTGGCAAAACAGGACAGGGAAGAGAACACACAGATGGCCTACGAGTGCAACTGACCAGCACCAACATAACTATTGTAAATGAAAAGCTAATGTGTGCAGTAATTAATTATACTGGTCACAAAATCCATTGTATGCCATGCCTTGTAAGTACAGCTTCATTTGTAGAGAGGCATATCTGTTTTGTAGAGGTAATTTTCTCATACAACATCCTGATCTGCAGTACATTGACATCACCTACATGTGCAGCTAACACACATATCAATCATCCTGACTGCCTATGGCCCACTATCCATCCCCACTGCTGAACCACTGCACATCACTATTCATGACTGATGTGGTCATCCAATTTTGCCCTTAGCTTTCCATACAACATTACCACCCACACATTGTACAGCTCAATGTGTGGTTCATTAGTACTGGTCACACCCTATCTTAAACCCTTTGCTTTGTTGACACATTGATTATATTTTGTAGATTACCATCAGATTGCTGAATATATGTACACTGCCCATTCAGTGTCCAATATCACACATGGTTGACAGTGTATTGTAAATATTAGAATGCTGTTAGATCACTGTACTATAGATGTACATTGCCTCTATAAATCATGATATTAAGCACTGTTGTCTTGTATGTGTTACTAGTATTAATGTCTATAGATTGCATTACACAAGCATTGGCAAGAAAGTTTTTTTTGACAGCAGCATATATTGAAATCTGTTACAGGCACACCAGCAACAACTGCAGATATGTGTAGTGTACAGTTAGCTCTGCGTCACCATATATACTATAAAGTATACAACAATCTCAGAGTTGACTGACCATTGTTAGACTCCATTTAAAAAAGAGACAGAAAGTTGTATTAGTAATTTAACATTATTTGGCCTGGTCTTACTTCAGACTTATAATGACAGTATACAGATGTGACTTTTATGATGCATGGTGTGCTCATGGTTGGGTAGAACAAACTGATTGGTCATAGTGTTGTATTTATTGTCACATAGGCATGAATGGCACACATAATGTGACATTTCATATGCCTAAGGCACATAATGTTGTAAATACATGTGGCCCAAGATGACCAACATCATATAAATTATATAACCATGTGTTTATGTGATTACTCATCACAGATCATGCCAAGGAAGAGGGAGATGAACACATCTGTGAAGCCAGAGAGGAAGTGGTTGTGACAGTGTGGGAAGAGGTGTACTGCAATGTGAGGCCTAAACATTATTGCCTTGACCAATTTAAGGGCTTGTGGCTGCCAACACAGATGTGCTAGAACATCTACAGGTAGCTAAGGAGGATGAGTATTGGGCACATAACATGACTGGAGGCTATGTCACTAGCTGATAGGTGGTTTTCATCACCTATGCATTGACCACAATGCCCTGGCACACACCATCTTGGACCATGATATGCTACCTACACAGCACTCCTTTTGGCATTTCAAACTGCAATAGTACATGTCCAGGTAGACAACGTACCTCTTCCATTGCCACCCACTTGTATCTGGTGAAAGGGGTCCTTCAGAAACATCAGTGGTGTGTGTTGCTGCAACCCGTACATGTGGCCACTTGTGCATTCCCAATACCAGCCATGGCCACATATCATAATGGTAATGTGGTATGCTACTAGACCACATTTTAAGTAAGCAAAATGTTTGTCCTTTGGTGTGCATATTTGTATATAGTTAGACTGGGAATTTTCTTTTATAGTGTACCTATATGTTATTCTATAAAAATATATCATTTAAAATTGTGTATCTACCTCAAAACTATGTTTGTATTTCTCTGTCTTTCTGTCATACTTCTGAAGTCAGACTTGCATTAATGAAGCACATGCATATAGTTTTCAAGATTCCTTTGGTATGTGTAATGTATAACACAGAATATACCACAGGTCACCATAGGACAGTACATGCCAAAAGTTGTTGGTAGGTTTTGTATCTTTCCAGAGTTTTGCTTCCTGTCATACCATCCACAAATACATTCCACACATTAAGTTTCAGAAATTATGACTATGTGCTTTATTAATACACTCTGTTGGCACTCCATTGATTCTGCTGCTGTCTGTCTGTGCTACATGTAAGCTATTTGCAAATGATTCATAAAAGCACCAGAAACAGTTCCTGTATCACATCCATACCTGCAGCATATTATTAGGGCTGATATCTCCTTTGATGCACAGTTGAATACCGTGTGTGTGTGAAACCTTCTGCTCAGAAATAAATGTAAATGAAGCAAAAGACATGAGTGTGAATGCAGAACATAGAAGAGGAATCAATTAGGGAAAGTGGCTTCTGTTCCTGAGGTCATGTTTAATACTAGGCTTAAGGAAGTTAAATCTCGAGTTTTGAAAGTCGAGGAAGGGGTCATTAGTCAGAAAAAAGCAAGTTAGAGCGTGACATTAAAGATTATAAAAACAATCTTATCTTTTCATGACAATGGAAACCGAGAAGGGGCAGGACCAACAGGAATCAAAGTGAAGGGAAATCTCACATGTCAAGAGACTCCTCAGTCTTATCGGTGGAAACAGCATCCAGCAGGAAGAGTGTATCCTTTGAGAACCTGGGAGCCATTGTGGAAGAACAGGGTTCTAATTTGGTGCAGACCAGGGGCCAAGGACGGAAATGGCAAAGCGGCTACAACAGTAACAACGGCGGTGGGAATAAAAGAAAAAAGAACTAACAGTAGTGCTGGTGCTTCATTCGTGGATTTCCACTTGAAGTTTCTTGCACGTGGATCCTATGGACATGTGAGTAATCGACAAACACTCGCTAGTGAGACTGATTTAAAAATTATAAATTTATCTGATCTGAGTTTAAACATGGATGATGAATCTGTTTCTTTAAAAGGCATGACATTTGTTCCTACCAAGTTTCTTAGTTTAGCAGACCTCTAGAGGTAGGCCAGTTTTGTAGGAAGCTACATTTGAAAGTACATTTTGAAAAATGTGGTGCTGGAGTACAAAACATTGATAGGGAAGCAAATGGTAGCGAAAATGAAAACGTTTTGGATGATTCCTTGTTAAATTTTTCTATATATGAAAATGATTTGTTTAATTTTTATATGAATTTGGAGGGTTGTGATGGCGATGAGGTAGAGAGTGAAAGGGGTGGATTTGTAACAGGGTATGGCAAACTCCGTGTCCCCCATGTAAGCAGTTTTGTACCTCCTAAAATTTTGTCAGTTATTTGCTAATTTGAAAGCATTTTGTGTAAATAAATAGAGTATGCTAAAAGCAAAAAAACATGTTGGAAAGTTCAATATGAGTAAAAATGAGTGGTTAGCTCTACAGAGATTAAGAGAAATAAATTGTGATTATGTCTACACTCATGCGGATAAATGTGGAAAGTGGGTAATTCCCTCTAGATAACAACATAATGCAATGGTTGAGAATTTACTCAGCCATGTTTCTGTGTATGTTAAATTACCATCTAACCCAGTTTCAGATTTCAGTGGGGTATTACTGGAACTTTTGGAAAGAGGAGAAAGAGTGGGTTTCTTCTCTTCAAGAGATGTAAAAAGACTGCATGTGAAGAATCCTAGGGGCACAGTCTTTTTTACCATCCCCAAGGTACACAAATCTCTACAGAATCCTCTGAGTAGACCACTTGTGTCAGAGAGAGGTTCATACTTACAAAATCTAGGTATTTTTTGGATTACCAACTTAAAAGCCATTTATCTAAAGTCATGGCTCATATAAAAATGGGAAAGAATTGTGTGATTTAATTGGAGGAATGCCTTTGGGGAGTGACTGTTATTGGGCTAATGTAGACGTAAAAGCTTTGTATACTAGTATTAAAAACATTTGGGGGTTAGATGTTGTTGGAAAAATGTTGGGAGAAGGTCCACATACCAGTTATTTGTTACAGTTATTAGAATTTTCATTAACACATAACTGTTTCAAATTTGGCAAGCAATATTTTTTGCAGAAGGAGGGGACTGCTGTGGGGGCTTCATATGCCCCTTCATATGCTGTCTTGTTCATGAACCATTTTGAAAACTTGTTTATATATACTACTGAGTTTTATACAAAATGGTTGTGGTTTGTAAAAGGTTCATTGATGATTTGATTTTCATTTGTAGGGGAAACATGGAAGATTTCCATAATTTTATGGTCAGTCTATATAAAAATATATTCGGATTGGAGTTTACCTATAAAATAGATGCTTTAAGTATACAGTATCTGGACTTGGAATTTTTAAAATCAAATAAGGAAGAGATACATTTCAGGCCCTATACTAAGGAGACTGCTGTTAACAATTTCCTTTTGGCTAGCAGCATGCATCCACTACATCTTTTGGCCTCATTACCATATGGAGAATACAAACATATTTTTAACAACACTTTTGATAACTCTATGGTGAGTGAATTCACAAAGGTAAGACATAAACTTTTAAGTAGAGGTTATACAGTGGACTGTTTGAATAGAGGTGAAAACAAGGTAAGGGGGTTTGATGCAATGAATAATATCTATGGTAGGAGGGCCACAGGGATTCGGAGAGAGGTAGAGGAGAGGAAAACAGATTATTTTTCATTTCCAAGTATTCCCCTTTCTCAGACACACTTAAAACATTAGTAGAGAGATTTTGGCCCATTATATCTTGTGATGCCATTTTGGGGAATCTATTTCCAAAAAGAGTAACTTTTTCTTACAGTAGATCTTTGAACCTCAAAGAATTGTTTAATTTGGCCAAACCACACTTAGATGAGGGAAAGAGGGGTTGTTTTCCTGTGGTAGGTGTAAAGTTTGCCATAGGGTGAAGAATTTAAATGGAGTGAAGTTCAATATGAGAAAATATGTAGCCATCAACATCTTCACTTGTAGATCATGTGGGGTGGTTTATATTATAGGCTGCGGGAGCACACCCACGGGGTGGTATATAGGGCAAACAAAGAGAATGGCCAAGAATCGGGTGTTAGAACATTTGGGGGAGATCAGTCATGGGAGGTTGGAAAATACAGTGGCACATCATTTTCATATGGCCAGTGGTAGATCTGATGTTAGTTTATTTTTTTATGTTCTGGCCAAGCCCTTTTTCAGACAGGGGGATAACTACCTTAATAAGTTATTACAATTAGAAACTAAGTTTATTATCAGTTTTGGTACCCTTCATCCCAAGGGTTTGAATCAAGAAGTAAATATTCATGTAATTTAATGTATAACTCTTTGGATATGCTGTATAACCATGAAGTTTATTTGTGAAGGGTTAACTCTTTGTGATTTGTTTTAATGGGGGGTGTTCTGTTGATTAAGCAGTTTATTAGCAATTATGTAATTAAGATGGATATAAGAGCATGATGGTATGGTGTGAAATTTATTTGCTGGAAGGCATTTTACCCGAGGCACCAGGAAGCATTTAATAAATTTGCTCATTTTTTGTGGGACTCCAGTGTGGATTTTACTTGTGGTACTTCTTGCCTCACCAAGTTTCCAGTTCTTGTCGGTTTTTGTATTGTGGTTATACTTCATTACGTTTTTACTGAAAGTGCAGATAATGTGAAGGACAACAGCCACAAAGATTGCACCCAGTAAAGGACAAGCACAATGGAATATTTCAAGCAAAGGCTAAACAAAGGGTAAACCCAAGAGAAATATGCCGAGCAAATGATAAACACATGATACTATGTAGAAAATAAAAAGTAAATACAGGGGACTATGTCTAGCAAACAGCAAAAACTGAGGACTAAGTCCAGCAAAGGGGAATCACTGGGGAATATCACCACCAAATGATAACCATTTGAATTACCAAGACTTGCAATGCTGAGTTCAGGGATGTAAAGACTGAATGACAAAAAATCCTGGTTTACATATGCTAAGTCCAAATTTGCCATTTTTCGGGAGCTTTTCTCCCTGGCCATCTGCTGAAACTGGGCACCTACTCAGTCAGGCTTTCGCAGTAATTAAATGTGAATTATTCAATTAATAAGTAAATAAACAAATAAATAAATAAATATTCCCTTTTCTCTGAGGTAAGGCCATCTTAGAGCTAGTATATATATATATATATATATATATATATATATATATATATATATATATATATATATATATATATATATATATATGTGTGTGTGTGTGTGTGTTTAATAGGTTTACCCCTGCAAATAACAAGTTTAAAGGAAGAAACTGATGTTCAATATTTGCTCTTCTTTTGTATTTTTAGACTTGTTTTTCTTTTTTTGGGCATTTCAGGACTCAAAGTTCAGATATTTCAATAGATGCCCAACAAAGGATTAACACAATAAACTATGTCCTGCAAATGACAAACATAGAGGATTATGTCCAACAAAGATTAAAGACAAAAGACAATGTTCAGTAAAGGGCAAACATAGAGGAATATGTCCAGGAAAGGGCGAGCACAGAGCGACTATGTCTGGCAAAGCATAAACACAGGAGACTATATCTAGTAAAGAGCAAAATGTATGCAAACAATATTGAAAAATCACATTGCCATGGGTGTGCAAGCATAACTACAGAAAAAAACAAGACACATTTCAGATATAAAGTGAATGACAATGGCACACAATAGACAGAAGAAATCGTCATACACAAAAGTTTGTAATGATAGTAAAAATGACAGAGTCAGAGGTTCTAGTTCATTTTACTAGCACATTTCCCTGAACCTTAAATGACTGCTAACACTCAACTGAGAAGTTGCAGGAGGATGGTAGGTAAAGTTGCTGCCTCATGCTTCCAGGGTATGGGGTTCAGTTCTGACTTCTGATTACTATCTGTAGAGTTTTATATATTCTCCCTGTGTCTGTATGGGTTTTCTCTAGGTGCCGATGTTTACTACCACCTCTCAAAACATATTCTTTGACTGGCTAAATTAATATATTCTATATTGTTTGCATTTACCATTGCCCTTGTGGCAAGGCTGGGGCTAAAAATGGTTTGAGAAGGACCAGTTCACATATGCAGTTAAAATAAATATAATAAAATACAATTTCATAAAACTGAAGTGCACAAATGCACTAAACCACTTTTGCTAGAGATACTTTTGGCTGACATCACTAAAGTAATTCAAAGAATATAAACAGAAAGTTGAAACATGAAGACAAATATACTTTTAGGAGGGTACACACCATTATCCCTTCAATGTCTACATCTCAAAAGCCACACCACCATTAATTAACATTCTAACTTCAGTGTATATATAATTTGAAATAAATGCAGAAATTTGCTTGCTCAAAGACATTCTAACTTTCAGGAAAATGTGCTTCAATAAAATTAATTTGAACCAAAAGTACAGAAAATGACAAAAATTAACATACTAATGTATACCTAGTAAATCACAATATGATCAGTACACAAGATCTGAGATAAAATAGCATTTCAGAAACAAATATTTGTAGACTTAGGTGAAGCTGTTAACACATTGACAAGTGACATTTATGAAAGGTTAAAGTCCTACCAGAAGTCACAGAAAGCAAACACATGAACATGTATGCATGACTCTGTGATGGCCCACCACTGCTGCAGTAATCAAGGAACCTCAATCCTCACCACTGGCACCTCTGTGGGGACGTTCACTTGGAGGATAACATGTACAGGCACAGTATTTCCAGATGCAGGTCTCTGCATCTAATGCAATTTCCCTGAAGAGCACACAGAGACCACAGTCAGTCTGGGGCTGGTTTCTCCCTCTTTATCCAGATCCCCAGTAAAACTCTTGACTGGCACAGCTATAGAGTTGAGATCTTGGCTGTGTGACCAACCCAAGACCTCTAGCACCCTTTCTGTCCAAACAGTGCTTTCTGTCCCTGCCCAAGTAGCTGGCACACACACACACACACACACACACACACACACACACACACACCTGGGAAAGTCTGGCCCAGGTTTACTGTCTGTGCCACCTTCTGCCCAGACTATAAGGTAGTTACCACTGCCACCAGTCACTCCTTATCAGCTACTTTAGGGTCCTTAACAAAGAGTGTTCAATTTTACTGGGTAATATTAATACTAAAACAAATAGTAGTTTGACCAAGAACAAGACTATTAGGAGTGGCCTACACCGTGTCACCAAATAAATATGCAAGTACTCTCAAAACTTAAATATCTCTACACAGATCAACCACAATGAAAGGTTTAAATATATTTAATAATAAATAATAAAATAACAAGACAATACTAAATATATAGTTGCAGTGGCATTAGAGTTCAAAACACATGACATATTTAAAACAACATTGCAAGGCAGTCTCAAACAAATAAAGAAAAATAATATCTAAACTAAGCTTTACTATATTCCTGACTGTATCTAAAGAATTATACTGTTCCCTAGAAACTTACTTCATTAGAGCATGGCAGATGTTGTGCTGAATGGTTCTTCTTGTCAGGTACAAGACAGAATGTAGAATGCTGTGTCTCACAAAGAGACTTCTCAAAATAATATCTAAAATATTACTGCTGAGATAGCTTGCAGAATGACATCATTTCTGGTCATCTAACTTCTAGTTGTCATCAAAACCCCCATTGCTGAAGATGACAGTATTTAGCATCTACCTGCAAAATACTCATACAAGGGCTTTTGCTCAGATATTTGACAGGTACTGGAAGTCATAAAGCAATTGCATTCCTTCATGCTTCCAAAGTAGCAATTAGGCCACCCTAAAGACAATACAGAAATCTTCCTAGTACAGACTTTGTGTCTCTAGCTGCATTGAAACCTGTCAGATAGCCTCTTTAAGGCCTAGCCTATAAAGTAATTTAATTTCAAATATTTTTCTAAAGTTTGCTGAACTAAGGTAAACCCTCTGGTTTCCTCTGTTAACATATACATTTAAATAGTTACAATAGTGCATTTACATTTCTGTTCTCTTCCAGTAGAGCAGACTGTGCATACATTTTAACCACAAGCACTTTATAAATACCTTTTCAGCACAAACATCTGTACAAAGCAGTTTGATATACACATGCCATACAGTTCTAATACATTTGCAACACAAGCATCATGTATAAATTAGTTTCATATTCACAAATGACATATAATTAATTACAAAATTCCTGCTAGCTGTACTGGCAGTACCACCTTACCTCAGACTCAATAATACTGGATGGAGGTGTGACAAAAACCATTAGCAATGCATTTAAAGGGTATTGGTCAGTTCTCTTCAGCTGCCCTAACTCCAAGTTACTGGGGATGATACAAATATTAAAAAGTATAAACAAAGACACTAAAGAAATATACTTGACAGCCTCTTAGATGAATACAGTAACTTATCTGAACTTGTTTGAATGTTGGAAAACTATCAAGTCAAGGTACACATAAACCATAAAGTAATATTAACAGCTTTCCTATATTACAGCACCATTATCTGAACTTGTTTGAATGTTGGAAAACTATCAAGTCAAGGTACACATAAACCATAAAGTAATATTAATAGCTTTCCTATATTACAGCACCATTTCTCCTCTGAAAGAAAGTAGAAGAAGTTCACTAGATGTTAGAAAATGTGGACATAGCTGAGAATTCATCAGGTCCTACACCAGGGGTTTCATCCATAGTTACCCCCCCCCCCCAACACAAGCAACCTGGTGAAGTGAGACAATATAGTGGAATAAGCGCAGCCAACAGCAGAATGCCTAGAAGGAGGAGGAGGAAGGAAACCCCAGACACTTGTTTTAAATGCTATAATATGTAAAGTCAATGGATTAACCATATTTAGCAATCTCATTTTAAGATAAGGTTAGCGTCGGGTTGAAATACACTGAGAAAGTAAAACCATTATCTTTTCAACAGTTAAGCTGATGGGATCTAAAAGACTGATATTTGATGTAAGCCCTGTTTCAGAGATATTCCAACAAGTAATGAATGAAAGAGGTCATAAAATAAAAGTAAATAATAAAAAGTATGATGAAATGGTAGGCTGGCTGCCAACAAAAGACAAAATGGGGGGTTAGTGAATATGGTAAATGTGAATTTGATAAGAATTTGCTGTAATTTTAAAGGATTTGTATTTGAAGAAGAGGTGATGTCACCTGACATAGTTAAAGTAGTAAAAAAATGTAGTCACCAATGGAAAGGCTATAAAACAAGGAAATGGGCTACAGAAGTGTAAATGAATAATGTCTAAGCCTTATTGTACTGAAGATAGAAACTGATTGACATACTGCTGTATGTTTTACAGTGGACGTCAAACTACATTTGAATAGAAATATGATTTTATTAGTCTGTCTGTTTCCACCTAGTCAGTGTTAAGGCTGAGCATTTTCTTTACTTGATTATACTGGGTATTGTAAGCCAGTCATAATCTCTACTTTTTGTGCTTTTGTTGTATGTCAGCCTTCCCTTGTGCAGTAGGCAGTGTTTATGCTGTTACATCCATGAGTTTTTGTAGTTCCCCCTTTCTCACTGGCAGTCCTCCAGTAATGTCTACAGCAATAAAATGTAAAAGAAACATTATGCATAAGATAAAATAGAGTACAAATTGAAATGCCAGTATACAGAACAAATTATAGTTGTCATGTAATAAAGTGTGAGTACTAAAAATATAAACATACAAACAGTTAAGTCACAGTGCTGAGAGGCTAGCATGTTCTAATATTTAATAGAAGTAATGCCAAGACACTTCTTAATTAGACACCAAGAACACTCTCTGTATGCTGAAAAAACAAGGAATTCATTCGAGTGATGAAAACACAATCTAGTCCACGATCTGATAAAAACTCCACAGCATTAGCAGCATATACAAATTAAAATGTATACTCCACAGTAACACAATATGCACAGTCAAGCACTTTCATCCATCCGGAATTCTTCAGAACTGGAACTTCCAGAGGCGAAGACCTTTGGGGACCTGCTTCATTGCAATTGATTTCATCAGGAATTCATTATCCAGCTGCATGGTCTTGTATTTCTTGCTTAAACATTCAAACAAACAGCTGTGTTTTTAGGGAGCCATATTCAGTTATTCTTAATTAGAGGTAGAATGTGAATAGACAGAGGTATATGGGAGGTTAAGTGGAGTGATTGCAGTGACAGATCTTGGAGTTAAGCAGGTGATCTTTTAGTGTCTTTTTAAAGTTGTTGGCATGAGTTATACTTCTGATATGTAATGGGAGTTTGTTCCAGCTATGAGACACAGAGTATTTATAAAGAGTTTTGCCTATATTTTTACAGAATTTATAGGTTAGTAGTAAGAGTTGGTTGGAACTACAAAGAGGACGATTGGGGGTGTAATAGGACAGAAGTTTGGAAAGTGATGGGCAGGTAGTGGGGTTATATTGATGTGAGAGTTCAAGCCAGTGAAGCTTCTGTAGGGCCAGGCAGTGGTGGGAGGAGCAAGGATGATTTACACCAGATTTAGCAACTTTATTGTATGTTGATTCGAGTTTGTGAATAAGGGAAGATTGTAGGTCAGTCAGGATAGGGGAGGCATAGAGTAGGGTGGGTAGTAAGAAAGTTCGTGCAAGGGCATGTTTGGATTCTGTACTAAGGTATTTTTTATTTCTGTAAAGTAGGCCTAATATTTAGTGCTGACGGGATGACGGTAGCTGTTTTCACTTCTACTGGGACGAAGCCAGTGCTTAGGCAGTGATTGAAAAGTGTGCCCAGTGATGTTGCTAATTCCTGTTTTAACCTATGTAGAACACAGCCTGGGTGTTGTCTGGTCCCATAGATGCTGTGTTTTTGGCCTTGGAGAAGGCATTTAAGACCTATTCCTTGGAAATCCTAGGTGGGGGGGGTGAATTGTTAGGGATGCTTTGTGGTCTATGTGATGGGGAGAGGGGAGTGAAGTTTTCACTGAACCTGTCAGTCAGCAGGTTTGTTATAGCCACAGATTCTATATATGTAGTACCATTAACTACAAGTTCAGTGCAGATATGTGCCTTACCTTTGAGGTTATGGCTGTAACTAAAGAATGCCTTGTGGTTATCCTTAGTTAGGGAAGCTAATTTGGATTCATAGTTAGCTTTGGAGGACTTCACTAGGAGTCTCATTTGCTTGTTTAAGTTGAAGAGGGAGTGTTTCCAGTTTTCAAACCGTTCCTTCCTACACTTAGACAGCAATTTCTTTCTCCTATTTTATAGCCTATTAATGGTTGTTGTCCACCAGGCAGGTTTGTTTTTCCTTAAAAATCTTGCTTTGATTCTACCAGTTACAGCAGAGTCAATACAATTGTACAGATGCTCATCTAAAGCATTGGTGTATAACTCAGCATAGGTGTCTGTTTCATCAGTGGAGGGAGGGGTATGAAGCTATATATACTGTCATGTAAGAGGTTGTAACTGGACTTGGAGAAGTTTTTTAGTCTAATTGTTGCTAAGGGGGGGGGTCTTCTGTTATAATTATGTCTAGTGAGACTGATTTGTGGTCAGATCCCAACAGGGATGGCCACACACTGGAGGTGGTGCAGCGCCCCCCCCCCCCCATGTTGGTGAGCACCAGATCCAGGATGTTTGAGCTACTTGTGGGTGTGAAACCAGAAGTTCCAGGGCAGTGGAGTTAATAAAGCCCAGGAACCTTTGGGCAAGTGAGATAGAACACGTATGATATACCCAGTCAATGGATGGGTAATTAAAGTCACCCAAAATCACGGTATTTGGTTGTATCTTGATTGACTCAAGTAGATCCAAGTAGGCTGAGTGGATATCTTAATTTATGGAGGGGGGCCTATAGCTGACATTGATCTGAAGAGGGCTCTTACCTACACTCAACTGCACCTGAAGTAATTCAAGGGAATTGTGCTGTTTATCAGTCTACAGATGTATTTATCTTTAATGAATATTGATGTACCACCTCCTTTAGTCCTCACACCTACAGTTTGTGATGGAATGTGTGGATGGAACTGTAACCTGGTATAGCTGGGGTGCTCTCCACTGCCTTAAACCAGGTCTCAATGACTGCACAAATGTCAGCAGCTTCCAAGGTGAGGATTGCTTCCAGTAAATGCAGTTTCTGATTGAGACTCCTAGTGTTTAGCAGCATAACCTTGACCTATTTTGGAATTACAAATCTCTGCAGTAAAAATAAATTTGAAAAAGTTTTCAAGTCAGGGGCAGACAGCAATAATAGATTGCAGTGAATAAATAAGAAGCATTAAAAGGATAAACAAGTGTCAGTCATTCAGCAGGTATCCACGTTTGCCTTTAGTACTGAAAACTAGGTTCCATTCCTGCACTAGGTGTTTGAATTAATTTTCCTGTACTGTCATTATAGTGTAGCATCAGGGGTGTGTTGCATTCCTGAGTGTGTTATCCTTCAGATGAGATATTAAATCAAGATCCCACCTGCTTGAGTTGATGGTAGCATAGGTTGATGTAAAAGATCCCATGAAGAGTACAGGGGAACAATGACCTCACTTGATCTGGATGTGAATCCCTTCATGATCAGATGGGCAATGTAGAAGGTCTTTCGAACCACTTTAGCAACATGAGTGTCAAATGAGAGGCCACTGTCAACCTGGGTACCCAGGTCCCTGATAACCTCTTCTGTGCTTAGTGGGTTGCCACCTATATGGCAGCTTGGGGTTACCTTGTTTTTCCCAAAGGATATGACTATACACTTTTTTGCGTTTAACTTCAGGCCATGGCTCTGGCACCAGCTATCAGTTTCCGTGAGACCCCTCTGAAGGATGTCTGTGTCCGATGTACTATCCACTATGGCACCCAGTTTGCAGTCATCCGCAAACTTTGTCAGCCATAGTCCTCCTATGTTTGCCTGTACTTCTGAGAAGTAGATGCCGAACAATAGGGGGCCAAGGACTGAGCCCTGTGGGACACCACTTGTAACCGGCTTGGAGTCTGACATGGCTCCAGCAACTCTAACCCTGTGGGTTCTGTCCTTTAGCCAGTTTGCAACCCATCTTGTGACATATGGGTTTACATTTAAGCTGGTAAATTTCTCTATGATACCCGAGTGGGGTATTGTGTCGAAAGCTTTTGCAAGGTCAAGGTAGGCTGTATAGACTGCCTTTCCCTCATCAATGGCCTTGGTAACTGTTTCAAAGAAGTCGACCAAGTCCAAAAGGCAAGATCTGCCCTTGACAAAGCCAAACTGGGTTGGGTCCAAGGTCTGCAAGTCCTCTATGTCCTTGTTTATGAGTTCCATTATGATCCTCTCCATAGCTTTGCAGACCAGGCTTGTTAAGTTTATGGGGTGGTAATTACCAGGGTCCGTAGAGGCACCGCCTTTGTGAAGTGGGACCACAGTTGCCGTACGCCACTCCTTGGGCACATATCCTGTGGTAAGGCTAAGATTAAACAGCTGCCTTATGTGCGGGTTTAGTTCTTCATTGAGTTCATGTAGCACACAGCCGGGGACACCATCCGGTCCCATTGATGTTGTGTTTTTAGCTTTAGAGAGAGCAGCTTTCACCTGCGCATTTGAGATGTCTGGGAGGCTACACTCTGTTGGGATAGTTATCTCTCCTTTTGGGGGGGGAGGGGGTGAAGTTTGCGCTGAACCTGTCTGCCAGTATGTTGGCAATGTCTGTGAGTTCAGTGATTTTTGTATCATTTTGGACTAATTCTGAGCATATCTGGGAGTTTCCACCCAGGTTTCTGGCATAGCTGAAGAAGGCCTTATGATTGTCTTTTGAATCTATGGCAATTTTTTTCTCAAAGTTGGCCTTGGATGATTTTATGAGGGATCGTAGTTTCTTGCTAGTACTGATCAAAGATGCCTTCCCTTTTTGGGATTTTGCTCTATCATGTAATAGCTTTCTCCTCTTATTGTAAAGTTTGTTTATGGCTGGGGTCCGCCAGACTGGACGTTTGCCCTTGGTGGAAAGAGTCTTGGTTTTATTTGGGATTGCCTGATCCATGCAGTCCTGAAGGTGTTCATAGAAGGCATTTGTAAGGGCTTCCGCAGCTTGGGTTGTAGTTTCCATTGGCTCGGGGGCCTTGAAGGATACCACACCTGTCTTGAGTAGTGTGAAGTTTGCTTTAGAGAAGTTTTTCACTGTGGTCTTTTTTGTTTGGGGTGGGGGCGGGATGTGGATTTCTAGTGAGATTAGTTTATGATCTGATCTCACCAAAGAGGGATATACTTCCGGTGTGGAGCATTTTGTCCCCATGTTTGTGATGATGAGATCTAGTATATTTTCTCCTCTTGTGGGGACGGTGACTAGTTGTTCCATGGCATTTGAATTTATGAACTCCAGGAACCTTTGGGCTAGAAAGTTGGGGCTTGAGTAATGTTCCCAGTCTATATTCGGGTAGTTGAAGTCACGCAATATGATGGTGTTTGGTGATACATTTATACCCTCCAGTGTCTTCAGGAAGGCTGTGTGGGTTTCCTGAGTTTGAGAGGGTGGCCTGTAGCATGCTACAAATTGTAGAGCAGTTTTGCCTATGGTTAATTGCACCTGGATGGTTTCCAATGCTTCGTGCGTAGCCACCAACCTGGAGGTGTGGGTATCCTTGATGAAGATGGATACACCCCCTCCTTTTGTGGTATGGTTCCTTCTGCCACTATTTATACTCTGTCATCCTTTGTTATACTGACTATATTTGTATGAAATACAAGCAGAGTTGAAGCACACTGGAGAGGAACAATGGCTAAACTGCAAGGTGTAGCTCAAACAAGTGTAAGTGTCTGAAATAATGGAATAAATGAAGGGAATGCTTGATCATTTCTTAACAAGTTACTGAGTCACATTTCAGTGAGTTGTATGCCACTTTGGGGCTGTGTCATCTCACAGAAATACATTGAATGATAACCAGTGACTTCCTACCAAGTCACTGCACACTTACCTAAAACCAAATAAACAGAGACATTAGTGAACATTTGCAGTACTAAATAATATAAAATATAAAACCACATCCAAAAAACTTGACCAAAACACTATTACAACTGAATTATTATAACACTGAAGTTATTCATTCTGAGTTAATCAGTTCTAATTAGAAATGACAGTTCCCCCTTTCTGTAAGGCTGCACAACCTCAAAGTTATATTAATTAATTAGTATCACTTTGCTGCACATTTCCTCTCTGCCAAATCAATGTTAGGTGGTCTGATTTATTTGATTCTCAACTGTTTCATATGTCAGCAAGCTAGATTCATCATGCCATGATTTGGCAACCTCTGATTCACAGATATGCTGTGAAGCCATGTTAACAGTGGTCTGAATTAAGGAAATCACACAACCCCAGAGAAAATGAGTGCTCCCTCTTCATGAAGTCTGTGAAACTTCACAGTAGATATATTACAATATGGGGGTGTTGGAATCATAGCCTGGCTCTGTATGAAGGTGTAGGGACCTTGTCATGACGCTATTGTTTTAAAAGCTATTTTCATTCAGTAACAGGGATTCAGCAAGTACATTTTAACAAAATGTGTGTTATCAGAAATTAATTAGGAAGTCACCATGAATCCAGGAAAAAGGAATGACCTGCCTCAGTAAAAGCTGTTGCAGAGGATGTTCTGATTAATGTGGAATAAGCATGCTGATATATCCTAGCTATATCAGTTAATGGGGTCTGTTACAGGATATTGTGGTCCATTTGCCTACATACAGCATCCCAAGAATGAAATTTATATAGACCATGTTTCCATAGCACGATAGTTAAATGCTGCATTTCAATTTACTTGCACTTCCTGTATCCCCTGATCGGGGTGTCTGTCCCACACCCTTGACCTCTGAATATACTGCTTCTGGGGTCACACCACCACTTTAGAGAAAAGGGAAACATTATATGTGACTTTTCCCTGATGTGTTTTGATCTTAGAAGTAGAATATTTGGATAGGGTACTTAGGGCAAATCCCACATATTGGGGGAGTGCAGACATGCATTACCTGCAAAATATTAGTATGTGGTCTTTAACTATCCTACCACAGCAAAATGGACTGCAGGACTCTTGTCCATTGAGAAATAAATGTGCTGAAACTATCTGCTGTAAGTTCCAGTTAAGAAATGGCTAAGAGCTCCTATGGCTGTATTGGTCAAAAATAAGAGACCCAAATTACATAACCTTCATCTTGTGACATTTTTTTCTACTTTAATCAGGACCTCTTTTTTTCTGAAAGCTTTTTATAATTTGGGCACAAGCCACTTAGTTTTCTTCATAGGCTTAAAACAGTTATGTCTCTGTCTTTTTTTCTTTGCTGATAGAAGTTCTTATACTGTTTAAACTGGCAATTTCTTATGTTCTTCATTTTTTAATTTTCTGTTTTAGGATCATAGGATCATAGGATGTTAGGCTATTGGCCCTGAGGTCCTTACAAGCGTAGCCAGGAATTTAGTCCATGTTCCAATAAGTCAGCACCCGATGCTCCTGTCCAGTAGGGACACAGGTGCAATCCCAGGGATGTATTTTCTGTTCTCCGTCCAGCTGTCCAGGTTGCACTTAAAAAGGGTTAATGAGGTACTCTGCATTATGTGCTTGCAGTACAATCCTAGTACAAGTCTCTTCTCAGTGCTGAATAATAACCACCACCTCTCTCAGCCTCCCACTGCCTAACTCGCATCCCAGCGGCTGAATTTTGATGTTTCTTCTTATTTCCTCTTATCAAATGACCTTTGACTCTGATGCTCTGTAAGAGAGCACAGATCTCATGTCCACATTAATGAGATTAAACCCCCTATTTCTCTCAATCTTTCTTTTTGCGGGATGCTCTTAGCTGCTGACATATCTTTCCCTGTACATTCCTTCATCCGAATCCTCATCATCCTCCCTGTTAATGACAGTCATGCTATTCGCTATCTGCTGCATTTCTATATCCTGAGTAAGATCTCATGACTCAAAAACTCAAATCTCAGGATTACATCAAGGATGTCCTTCATCTCCAACATATTTTCTTTTAGCAATTAAACCTCTTATAGGTTCATAGGTTCATAGGTGTTTAGTAGGCTAACGACTACTAGGGCCTTTTTAAGCCTAGCCATGCATCCCAAATCTCTGACAAGTTTTGGTGCCCTTGATAAGTGTAAGCAGGGCCATGGGAGATGAAACATTTACAAGCAGGGGCCTGGGAAATAAGCCATTTACAGTTTGCCAGTGTCCATGAGAGACATAGGTGTCAAACCAGGGATGAATTTCCTGTTGCCCATCCAGTTGTTCAGGTTACACTTGAATTGGGTTAGTGAGGAACTCTGCTTCACATGAATGGGGAGCCTATTCCAGAAAAGGGGTACTGTCTGGGATATATACCTATAACTCCAGCAGGTCCTATGTATATTTTAGGCAAGGTTTAAGTCTTTAGAATGGGTAATGTAATTCTGGTGCTGTTTGTTTTGTGGATATGCAAGAGCTGATCAGAGTGGAGTCTGACAATGCCCTGTATTCCAGGCATAGATCTCCGTCGACAGCCTGTATAAGACAAAATACAGGGAGAGGCCTTGAGGTGATCTGCACAAGACATTCTACTTATGCCCTGTATTCTTTTATTGAGGAACCTCTGTGAATGTTCCAATTGTTGGATATGCCTGCTTAGGTACATATCAAAGGGGCATTGTACTCAGTGATAGGTCTGATGAATGACAAATACAGTGGAACAATGACTTCCTTGGATCTAGATGCCATACCTTTGTTTATAAAAGTTACACAACATAAAATGATTTCCTCACTACTATAGACAAGTGATGGTCAAAGGCTAGATTGCTGTCTATGTGTGTCCCTAAGTCCCTAACTGTAGGGTCAGCTCTAAGGGGTGTGTTTTCAATATGATAATTACCAGGGGTGGATGACTTCCCAGAGGATATTGTTATGAATTTCTTGGCATTTAGTTTTAATCCATGGCTAATATGATTTGACAAGATTATGAATTATTAACTATCCTAATTATTAATAATATCTCCATTAAAATTCTAGCTTATTCAAATGGCCTATTGTTGATTTTACAAAATGTCACTCAATTCTTAGCTTACATTTTTAATTTATTAAAAATCATTCAGCATTTTTTATGGATTCTGCATACATACAGAAATACAAGAATTATGCTTATTAATAAAATATATCAATTCATGGAGCTATAATATTGATAAGAGAATTACATTTTTGTGATGGACCTTTTCAGTACATTCTAGTTACATAATATTATTTCAGCTAGAAACATGTAAGCTGCAAATCTTTTAAAAGTGTGATCAAATGTAAACATTTAATTTGCAGAGAGAACAATTCCTTTCAAAATGAAAGTTTAGCCCATGTGGAATTTTTATTAAAATATGCTATTCCCCTAAATTTTATATGGTATAATAGAATAAAAACACTATGGTCTAGTGTTTTTGTTTTTTTTTTTTGGGGGGGGGGGTTGAGGAGAGGCTGTCCTAGAATGCCCTAGAAATGAATTATTAGCTCAAGCAATAACATGGGTTACAGTACAAATATCCAGCATCGTTAGCTTTTGTTTCAGTTTGGATAAGCAACTTTAAATGGAATAATTTGCTCATTTTGCTTGTAAATTTTCAGTGATTTTAATTGTATTTGCCAATTAAGGTTTTCTGCATGTTTGCAAGTTTATAATTCACCCATTCCTCACTGAAGACCATTAGGAGATTTGTCATTAGGTTTACATCATTAATTCTTCAGATGCAATTTCCATCATACTATTTTCCAGTTTCACTATTATTTATTATTATTTATTTATTTATTTATTTACATTTGTTGACTGGGATAGTCCGACTGGACACAGGTCCATTTTCAGCAGAGGCCCGGGAAGAAAAGCTCCACATTGAGTATTACTTGCATTATACAGTTAAAAACATAGCATTTAAATATAGACATTAGTCCAGCTGAGGACGTAAGACAAGAATAAAACATAGATGTAAAATAGCTGTAGAACATAGTACAGTTTTAAAATATGGTGACATATACTACACATGGCTACAAATGTAGTTGAGATTCATCAGGGAACAATTGATGCAGTCTGTTTTTGAGGCACATAACATCCATTAGCAGTTGTTGCTACAAGAAGTTAGTATTATGTGGTAGGTAGCTGGGAACATGAGTACCCAAGCTTGCTAAGAGTAGGTTGTTAGGGGGCTGAGAGAGGTAGTGGGTGGGGGGAGTGGATGGTATTAGAGGGGGGTTGCAAGGGCATATCCAGCAAGTTTTTAAGTGTTATTTTAGTAAGGATTTAAAGTGGGTGCAAGAAGTTACAGAGGTAATTGAGGATGGGAGGGAGTTCCAGAGTTTGGCTATAGTGCTGGAGAATAATGCTTCTCCAGCAGAGTTAATGGCTCTTGTGACCTGTAGGAGGTTTTTGTGGTTGGATCTTAGTGGTCTCCTGGTTATGTAGTGTTGGAGTAGATTCTGGAGGGATGGGACTTTTAGTGGTTGGTTTATTAGTTTATGGGTGAGTGTGAGTTGGTACCATTGAAGGAGGTGGGGGAACTCTAGCCAGCCCAGTTATGCTAGTGAGAGACAGTGGGAGTACGGTAGGAAGCCCCTGTGGCGAATTTGGAGATTTTGTTGTAGCAGGTTTCAAGCTTATTTACATCACATTGTCTAAGGTTAGTAAATATTGGAGAGGCATAGAGTAGGGTAGAGATAAGATGAGAATTTGCTACCAAAATTTTAGCTGCTTTGGTAAGTACTTGCTGATTTCTATATAATGCTCCTAGTTTTTTGTGCACTTTTTTTTAATGGTCATGGAAATGTGAATATCAAAGTTCAGTTTATTGTCTATTTCTACTCCTAGCAATTTGGTGTGTTCTGTAGGATGGATGGTGGTGTTGTCTTTTGCTGTGATGTTAAAGTGAGAGCTGTCTAGGGTAAGTTTGGTGGGTTGGAAGATTTTGTTTTGCTGTTTAGATGAGTTTCTGATTGTAATCACCAGATTAAATCTTCTTTATCAGAATATTTCACATTTTTTTTAAATTCTATAAAGCTGAGAAATGACTTTAAAGATTCCTCTTTACGTAATGTTATGACAATTGGTAGAGTAAAAAAATAGTTAATTGTTTTAAATTAAATGTGGTGCAGTGATTAGTGTTGTCACCTCACAGCAAGACATTCTCCTGTTTGATTCTCTGCTGGAGCACCTTCTGTGTGGAGTCTACATGTCTTCCCTGTGGGTCGAGTGATGTTAAAGACATGCAGGTAGGTGTGAGTGTGAATGGGTGTGCCTTTATTGAAGTTTGGGCATTGGGCTGGCAACTCGGCACTGTAAAATCCACTGTCAATCATGAGTGGACCAGAGTTCTGCTGTGGCGACCCTTAACCGGGAAATGCTGAAAGACTTTTTTGTTTTAAATTAAATGTTGCTTGTATTATATTAATTTATTGTAAAATGAAAAAATGTTGGGTTCTCTGTATACATCTATTCCATGTTCTGATCTTCAGAATCTGAGTGAAATTTTGAGAAAATTGACTCTGCAGTTTATAGGTTAGTACTAGGCTAACTGCCCCTGTGGGCCATTTTAAGCCTAGCCAATTACCCCATGTGAGAATTGAACCCTGCACCTTGTGTCTGTAAGGTGAACACCTTAACCATTATGTCAACCCCCTCCCCCTCCCCCTAATCAACAGTTAAATCAACAATGATGTTTATCAGAGCTATTGGCCTCATGTAAGACTTATTGATTTGGTTTAAATGTTAAAGGAATAGGGTAATTCAGCCAAAAGTTTTAAGAGAGTGCTTAATACCTCTCCATTGGAAATGGACAAAATTGGATACCTATGGGAGCATGGCTATAGGTATACCAACTCTTGGAAATATGTTTGGTGGGATTGTAATAGAATTATTTTTTGGTGGAATAAAACGCATAAAATAATTTCTTTAATTCCTACTTTTCATTATTAGAGTTCTTATGAAACATGGAAACTTTGTAAGGTTGACTATTGTTAATCTACAATGACAAAAGTCATATTATTAGCCAGTTTAGCTACTAACAGAGTTTTACAGGAATTATAGACTAGATCCCCATGGGTTTTGAGTTACCTTTAATGAAACAGCAAAAAATATTTTACTTACTTTATTCAGTGTGACAAGTTAGAAACTGATCGACCTTTTTTTCCTTCAGGAGATGTGAGATGGGGAATAGCTGTGTGTCAATCCCTTGTTATAATCCAGTCACTTTCCATCCCTTGAATTTATGAATATTGTAAAATTTAATAAAGAATGATAAACAAAACATTTCAAACTCCAGTCATGTGACATCTATCCACTCAGCCTGGCATTACACTGCCTGCCTCCGCCCTTTATTATTACTTTTATTATCACTGCTTTGTGTTTTATAAAGAAAACCTTGAACTTGGCAGGGTGCTTTTTTCCAACCATTAAATTCTTTAAACCTTCCATGCATCTCTATTTCTTCCCAACACATTTTCTCTTCTCTGTTGTGCAGTTTTCCATCTTGCAAGTACTCTCTTAGCATAAGGTCAAACTTTCCTTTATATTCCATAGAGTATTTAATATTACAAATTTTAAATCACCACCACCTTTGGTAAGTATTTCTGAATAGCAGCTCATAATGTTTCCGTATCTTGTGCGCGTAATCTTAATGAACTGCTCAGTTTTATCATCCATATATAATTTCCTGTGTATGAACTTCATCTTATTATTTTCCTTTATGAAGAATCCCGTGTATTTGCAAATAAATTGGCTTAGGTGTTTACTATGAAAATGTATCGCCAATACCTTTAAATGAGTGTAATGTTTATTAGTTTGTATCGCCCATACCTTTAAATGAGTGTAATGTTTATCAGTCTGTATCACCCATACCTTTAAATGAGTGTAATGTTTATTAGTCTGTATCGCCCATACCTTTAAATAAGTGTAATGTTTTTTAGTCTGTATCGCCCATACCTTTAAATGAGTGTAATGTTTATTAGTCTGTATCGCCCATACCTTTAAATAAGTGTAATGTTTATTAGTCTGTATCGCCCATACCTTTAAATGAGTGTAATGTTTATTAGTCTGTATCGCCCATACCTTTAAATAAGTGTAATGTTTATTAGTCTATATCACCCATACCTTTAAATGAGTGTAATGTTTATCAGTCTGTATCGCCCATACCTTTAAATGAGTGTAATGTTATTAGTCTGTATCACCCATACCTTTAAATCAGTGTAATGTTTATTAGTCTGTATCCCCCATACCTTTAAATCAGTGTAATGTTTTTTAGTCTGTATCCCCCATACCTTTAAATCAGTGTAATGTTTATTAGTCTGTATCCCCCATACCTTTAAATGAGTGTGATGTTTATTAGTCTGTATTGCCCATACCTTTAAATGAGTGTAATGTTTATTAGTTTGTATCGCCCATACCTTTAAATCAGTGTAATGTTTATCAGTCTGTATCACCCATACCTTTAAATGAGTGTAATGTTTATTAGTCTGTATCGCCCATACCTTTAAATGAGTGTAATGTTTATTAGACTGTATCGCCCATACCTTTAAATGAGTGTAATGTTTATTAGTCTGTATCGCCCATACCTTTAAATGTGTAATGTTTATTAGTCTGTATCGCCCATACCTTTAAATGAGTGTAATGTTTATCAGTCTGTATCACCCATACCTTTAAATGAGTGTAATGTTTATTAGTCTGTATCGCCCATACCTTTAAATGAGTGTAATGTTTTTTAGTCTGTATCGCCCATACCTTTAAATGAGTGTAATGTTTATTAGTCTGTATCGCCCATACCTTTAAATAAGTGTAATGTTTATTAGTCTGTATCGCCCATACCTTTAAATGAGTGTAATGTTTATTAGTCTGTATCGCCCATACCTTTAAATAAGTGTAATGTTTATTAGTCTATATCACCCATACCTTTAAATGAGTGTAATGTTTATCAGTCTGTATCGCCCATACCTTTAAATGAGTGTAATGTTATTAGTCTGTATCACCCATACCTTTAAATCAGTGTAATGTTTATTAGTCTGTATCCCCCATACCTTTAAATCAGTGTAATGTTTTTTAGTCTGTATCCCCCATACCTTTAAATCAGTGTAATGTTTATTAGTCTGTATCCCCCATACCTTTAAATGAGTGTGATGTTTATTAGTCTGTATTGCCCATACCTTTAAATGAGTGTAATGTTTATTAGTTTGTATCGCCCATACCTTTAAATCAGTGTAATGTTTATCAGTCTGTATCACCCATACCTTTAAATGAGTGTAATGTTTATTAGTCTGTATCGCCCATACCTTTAAATGAGTGTAATGTTTATTAGTCTGTATCGCCCATACCTTTAAATGAGTGTAATGTTTATTAGTCTGTATCGCCCATACCTTTAAATGTGTAATGTTTATTAGTCTGTATCGCCCATACCTTTAAATGAGTGTAATGTTTATCAGTCTGTATCACCCATACCTTTAAATGAGTGTAATGTTTATTAGTCTGTATCGCCCATACCTTTAAATGAGTGTAATGTTTATTAGTCTGTATCGCCCATACCTTTAATGAGTGTAATGTTTATTAGTTTGTATCGCCCATACCTTTAAATGAGTGTAATGTTTATTAGTCTGTATCGCCCATACCTTTAAATGAGTGTAATGTTTATTAGTCTGTATCGCCCATACCTTTAAATGAGTGTAATGTTTATTAGTCTGTATCGCCCATACCTTTAAATGAGTGTAATGTTTATTAGTCTGTATCGCCCATACCTTTAAATGAGTGTAATGTTTATTAGTCTGTATCGCCCATACCTTTAAATGAGTGTAATGTTTATCAGTCTGTATCGTCCATACCTTTAAATGAGTGTAATGTTTATTAGTCTGTACTGTCCATAGCTTTAAATGAGTGTAATGTTTTTTAGTCTGTATCGCCCATACCTTTAAATGAGTGTAATGTTTATCAGTCTGTATCGCCCATACCTTTAAATGAGTGTAATGCTTATTAGTCTGTATCGCCCATACCTTTAAATAAGTGTAATGTTTTTTAGTCTGTATCACCCATACCTTTAAATGAGTGTAATATTTATTAGTCTGTATCGCCCATACCTTTAAATAAGTGTAATGTTTAGCAGTCTGTATCACCCATACCTTTAAATAAGTGTAATGTTTAGCAGTCTGTATCACCCATACCTTTAAATAAGTGTAATGTTTAGCAGTTTGTATCACCCATACCTTTAAATAAGTGTAATGTTTGTCACCACCAGAAAACCGCTATGATTATGTCTTTTAAAGCAAACATTTTCAAGCTACTACATGATAGCAGCTGCATCTCACTACAGGATCTCCTGGCTGAGACACCTGAAAGGAATGATGTACGTGTAACACATCAATCATAATGGTCAACAGCACCCAGTCTGTAGTGTCCAGTCATGCGCTACTCATATTGTAGAAAAGGAGTCATGTAATAGTGATGCTCAGTTACATGAAATTTGGTGTTCAATGTTTTACAGCTATTGCTTCAGTGTCTCCATTCACTGGTGCCATGAAATAGTAAGACCCATTGGCTGCATGTCTTGTCATAACCATTAATTGTTATGACCAATCTATGATATCCACACACAATACATGCACTATGGTTCCTGTCTGCAATGACGTATGTTTCCAGTTTTGAATCATTATTAGAACTGAGAAATGTTCTTTAAAGCAGATACAGTTTTAAGTTATTGCAGGTGTTGATAGATCATAGTGTAATAGATTCAGCTGCAATAGCACAATATAACTGATTCAATCTTACAGACATCATTCAGTACTGACATCCTGGAATCATTATTTTGGCCTCTTAGATGTGGAAAGAGAAGATTTGTGCTGTCTGCATTTTTTCTGAGCTGAGTTCTCAGACTGACTATATTATTTTTTAAGCAAGAGTTGCCCAAGGATGCCTTCATTAGTTAAATCTTCACAAAACTCATTCCTGCATTTCAGACAATCATTGTGTCTGTTGTCAGTGTGAATTCCTTTCTTTTTTTACCATGACTGAGATTGGTCTTTAAACTTCGGCTACAGAGTTGATCTGTTCAAGCCTCTAATTCTCTCTGTCCTTCATGACGTTGGCTGGTCTAGCCCCAGTAATCACAGGTTACCTGTCTCCTCACACTGATGTGGGTTCTGTGAAAAGAGAATGAACCTGAGATCTATCACAGCTGTTGCAGAGGATGGCTTGCATTTGTTACATCCTACCATCCTCTGTGCATACCAGTAGTATCCAAGAGTTGGTGTGTAATGTGCCTTCGTGGTGCATGTCCATGTCTCTGTGTTTTGACATAATAAACTGCCACTGCCCACCCCAATATTGCACTGTGAGCTACAGTCTTCAGATGGGATTCTGCCATGGACAGTGTGCCCAAGTGCATGCTCCCCATGCCATTTCTATCAGCTGTCCAAACTAATAGCTGAACTCAGATCATCTGAGTCATAGCCAGAGCTTTATCCCTTTGTGCCAATGGAAATATATAATTCATTTTGACAGGTGAGACTGACAGATACTAACTTGGCACTGACAGCTCAAAGTGACATTAAAAGTACAGTGGGAGGAGGGGGCACAATTATCACATGAAATGTTTCTTCCAAACAAATAACTGAATGACAGCAAATACCTAATTTTGAAGAGCATACTTATCCTAGCAAAAGTGGTACAGGTAATCACTTCTGTGGGCACCATGTTGCTGATTTGGCCACAGGGCTTTAACTATAAGTGTTTAAAGTAAAACAGCACATAAGAGCTCCAGACTCGAGCCCTTTTCCTGGTCAACCAATGTAATTAAAGGATTCATTAGGAGTATGAATAATTCATGACCTTAGGCATCCGAATTTATAAAACCCAATAGATGGCCTATTCAGATTTCTTAACTACATTTCTGTGGGAGAAACAAGATGTAGGACTATAGTGCTTATATGAAGAGACAGATTTTTACTCGGATTTTCTGTCTGATGATTCTGTTATGCTTTGTTTTGCATTGCAGCATTTTCTGAACTATAAAAGATTTTATTATTGAGCTGGTAGCTGAACATGAGGATTTTGGAAATCTTTCCTTTGCTATTATGAACGAAGTTCTCCAATTTCACATCATTTCGAAGACTTGTTGTTTCCAGTGAATTATCTTTATTCTGGCAATCATGCTGGCTTTGATGAGCTTGACCTTCAGCCTTTCTATCACATGATTTTTTCAAAGCCATAGTGAAGCAGGTTTCCTGTATTGCATCTCAAGATTTGGGGGAAAAAACAGTTTAAAACTGAAACTGTGTTATAGTGGTCCATTTTCTGATTTCATTACATTCGGCATTCCAAACACAAAAAAAGCATTTTTTTTTGTTCTGCAAAAAGGAGCTTGGGATATCCAGATATCATAATCTGTGCATACTTACAGTTGTTTATGGGGCCAGATAAATCAATGCAGACTTTTTACCATGAGTTTTATGGGAACTCTGGCATCTATAAGAGAAGACTTTGAGTTTTAGCAGTTTTAGAAAGTACAGCATACAGTTTCTTAGAACTGCCTCTAACATAAAATCCATACCCGCAAAATATCTTGTGCCTTGTGGTAGCCTTGGTCTTGAATAGGTTTGCATGTATTTTCTGAGCAGTTGTTATTTCACTTTGTGAAATGAAATATCTTTTAACATTCTTACTTACAGTTCATTTATTCTGACGGTTTTCAGATTTTCTCAGAATGTCTGCACACGTTGTATACAATCATGCTGCTCGTAATAGTTATGTTACCTTCTGCAGCACCATGTTTCCATGCCTTTGCTGTTTAATGTTCAGTTTCAGTAAATGTTAATACTCTTGATCAGAACATTCCAATGGCGTTAATATAATATTCTTATAATCTATAATAGTTCTCTCTCTCTCTTGTGTTAAATTGGTACGTACAGAAACAACATGCAATTTTTTGCTTGCCTTTCTTGCATGCTACCTTTAATTTGTATGGCATTAACCTTAAAGTGCATCTTCCTAAAACTTAAGCTGTGGGTTATTGAAATTTTTAGCTAAGGGCTTGTCGTCTGTCACCAAATAATGTTTGTATACCTATGCTGTGATAAAGAACCCACTTTCAGCATGAGAATCTCTCTCTCTATTGTTTATCTTTTGGTGCCAGTGTCCATCGCCAATCATCAATATTCTTCCCTTTATTGACATCTGAGGAGGAGGACATCATACTATGGCTTGAGCAAGTGTTTATTCTTTATGGAGAAGCATGACACTTTAATAGGGAAGGATCTATCCCTAACTGCCAGAAAGTGATACCATATGAATGTCACACACATACTGCAATACTTATGATTGTGAGATGCTCTGGGCCAATCTTTTCCTTTGCTATAGACTTGTGAAGTGAACTTAGCCTCTCTAGAATCTTACAGTCACTGCTACCAGGTCCCCAACTATGGCAGAAGCTCACACTTTCTCCTCAGAGATGAAAAGTCAGCATCAGTCACTCAATTCCTACCTTGTTAGTTGGATCTTATATTGACTGGACCAGTTATTTGAACCTAGGTCTGCTGAGACAGGGAACATGTATTTTTACGGCGTCAGTAAGAATCCCTTTGTATTGGTCTAGTTTCCCATCAGCGATTAATTTGCTGCCCTGTATCCACTAATTGTGGGCATTTGATAAACTGGGTATCAGTGAGCAACTGAATGAATGAATATCAGCTAAGCAAACTCCTGGCATTTTTCATAATGAAGGAACTAATCTGTGAATTAATTTGACCTTGTTAAAATCAGGTAACATTCCCACCTAGGAAAAAATAAAATATAAATCTCAAATCTGCCTTTGATGTACTCATACATGCCATGATTAAGGTAAGATTATGTCCTTCAGTCTCTCAAGTCCTTGTAAAGTTATTATGTTCTCTGCTGTTCTTTCCATAAACTATTGTGTCACTGAAGTTTCTAACACTTGGCATGCTCTGTACATGCTGGAAGATTTCTAATACAAAACTGGCACCAAATATTAGTAATGTATACCTTTTTAACTGGCACCAAATATTAGTAATGTATGCTTTTTTAACTGGCACCAAATATTAGTAACGTATACCTTTTTAACTGACACCAAATATTAATAATGTATACCTTTTTAACTGGCACCAAATATTAGTAATGTATACCTTTTTAACTGGCACCAAATAATAACAATGTATACCTTTTTAAATGAACGTATGTGGAAAAAGTAGCTAATAGAAGCCTCACCTGAAGTCTTGTTTATCACAGGTGCCCATTTTAGCTTAGAGATTATGCTATTTACTGTTAGTTAAAGATGGATTTACGTTGGTTGCCGTGGATACCTATTCCAGTATCCACCCATATGCTCAAACTCCTTCAGTCTTTTGTTTTTGTGTGAGATCACAGTTGGTACTGGTCATGATGTTTTCTCATTTAATTCATGTATTGTTTGACTTTTGCAAGTCATCCTCTAATAATCTATATGATGTTTGACTTTATATATATATATATATATATATATATATATATATATATATATATATATATATATATATATATATGGGTCTAGGACATTTCACTGAATGCACATTTCACTGAAAGTCAAATTAGTGTGCACTTTTCACTGAAAGCTCAATTCTCTGAAAACTCAATTCACTGAAACACATTTCACTGAAAATTATATATGGCCTTTTTCCCGCTGTAGTGCGATCCTGGAGTTAGTATATATAGTAAGGGTGCCCCCCACATATCTTAAATATTTTGAATTATATACATGGATACTTGCAATTTCATTATATTACTCTTTTCCGAACATAATATAAACTTAAAATATGTGGGGGGCTATGTCCCCCACACCCCCCTAACTATATATACTAACACCAGGATAGCACTACAGTGTGGAAAAGGACATATACCTTTGACTTGCCTTAGAGTACTACTTGTCAGTGAAATGAGTTTTAGGTGAAATGAACTTTCAGTGAAATGAACTTTAGGTGATTTGGTCTCAGTGAAATGGGTGTCAGTGAAATGGTCTTTCAGTGAAGTGATATGAATCCATATATATATATATATATATATATATATATATATATATATATATATATATATATATATATATGTGTGTGTGTGTGTGTGTGTGTGCATTAATTCCTTCTGTTATTTACTCTCTTTCTATTAGACAGTGAATACAGCCTTATTTTTAATCATTAACAACGTCCGTGTTATCTTTTATCTGCATACGAGTTAATGCTTTAGCAGAACTTGTCTACACTGAACAAGTTTCAAGTAGATGAGGTTTCAACTCTCCTATCCCTCTCAGATATGCTGCAACTTGTTGAGTATTCATTCTTGTAGAAAACCATTGCTGGCAGTGTCTTTCTTACAGCACCAACAGTGAGTCACTACTTTTTTTTTCCTTTAGTTTTTCCTTTTCTCTGCAGTTGTGCAATCATGAAGTGGGATGATGACGGCAAAGGCAAAGGGGTACGACTCCTGGAAGAAAATGTATTTATGTTTCCTCCAAGTTATGGCTGGTTGTGGTTGACTGTAACTTTGGCAGTAAAATAACTCATAGCGTATGGACAGTATATTAAAACTGGTATTTATTTCCTGGTATTTGGACTTCACTTTGGTGAAAAAGTAACCTTTAAGTGAACATTCTGCATTTAAATTACATGCATATATATGAATTGCCATTCTTAGTACTGCCAGTGAGAACAGTTTTTATGCAAATGCTATAATTCGTGATGTTTGCCGAGGCTCCTGAATCCGATAACATTCTTATTTTCTAAGTTTCTAAATTAACTGCCTGTTCTGGTCTAGTACCCATTTCGTTTATTGCATCTTCCCATAGAAAATGAGGCTTGCCACTTGATTCAGTGCTATCAGATGTAATCTTCTTATTTTCTGTGAGGCCTATGATTTTGTCACATAAGCCCTTTTGAACTTTTTTTGTTAATCGATGTTCTGTTGTTTCTATGTGTCTCGGCGTGTTTTAACATTACTGTTCCTTCTGATCTTGGATCTTCATTTTAACATTTATGCATGTTTTACTATATTCTGCGTAGTGTTCTCTATGTGGATAGCATTCCTCACAATATCAACAGATGCTTTCATTCTAAACGACTTTGTGCTGCTGTTTGTTTTGTTAATTGTGTTCCTCTCCGGCCCATGAGCTGCTGCTTTGTGTTGCAGGGGTATCTCAGTTTTGCCTCACTCACATTTCTGACCTGTGTTTAAGTGATTTCAAGTTCAACCAAAGCCATTTTTTCTAATTTTCCCTAACAGAGACTTTCTGTGGTTATTTTCAGTGTTTTGATATCTGTACTCAGGTTACTAAAATTGCACTTCTTTGACATGCTTTCAGTTTTGCATAATGCATGCCAACAGGTTCTTGGTTTTCTTGTACTAAATTTCAGATCTTATAAATGTGAAATTGACCATTTTAAGGTTGAAAGTATTTTCTTAAGTTCTCTTTAACTTCACTGGTAGCATCTGTTTCATATATCCCAACGTGTCTGGTAGTTTAGCTCAAAGCATAAAAACTATGAACTGCTAATGAGCTTCATCCTGTAGTCCTGGGTTTGACTCCCTCTGTCTCTTTTTGCCTGATGTGTGACTGAGCAAATCACTTATTCAAACAATACTTCTAAACCTGAGTGAAGTTAGACAACCAGGGTAATAAAATCAGTAAATGCATGTACTTTAATTGCCACCATATATAACAGTGATGCTTTTTAGCTTTTTATTTGTGATATAAAGTGCATTTAAATAATTCTAAAATTTGGCCAGCCACTTTTACCACTAGACAGTGTGTATCTCTGTTGAGATCAGATCCAGGTAGCCCTATAGTGCAATTTTGGCAAATCATTTTAATACACTTGAATAATATTATTCTCACCTTGACTCCTGTTTTAACTCAGTGATAGTCACTGTTTAAAACAAATGACTCTAGTAATGTTTATACACTTATTCAGTGTACATAAAACAAATGACTCTAGTAATGTTTAAACACTTATTCAGTGTACATAAAACAAATGACTCTAGTAATGTTTAAACACTTATTCAGTGTACATAAAACAAATGACTCTAGTAATGTTTATACACTTATTCAGTGTACATAAAACAAATGACTCTAGTAATGTTTATACACTTATTCAGTGTACATAAAACAAATGACTCTAGTAATGTTTAAACACTTATTCAGTGTACATAAAACAAATGACTCTAGTAATGTTTATACACTTATTCAGTGTACATAAAACAAATGACTCTAGTAATGTTTATACACTCATTCAGTGTACATAAAACAAATGACTCTAGTAATGTTTATACACTCATTCAGTGTACATAAAACAAATGACTCTAGTAATGTTTATACACTCATTCAGTGTACATAAAACAAATGACTCTAGTAATGTTTATACACTCATTCAGTGTACATAAAACAAATGACTCTAGTAATGTTTATACACTCATTCAGTGTACATAAAACAAATGACTCTAGTAATGTTTATACACTTATTCAGTGTACATAAAACAAATGACTCTAGTAATGTTTATACACTTATTCAGTGTACATAAAACAAATGACTCTAGTAATGTTTATACACTTATTCAGTGTACATAAAACAAATGACTCTAGTAATGTTTATACACTTATTCAGTGTACATAAAACAAATGACTCTAGTAATGTTTAAACACTTATTCAGTGTACATAAAACAAATGACTCTAGTAATGTTTATACACTTATTCAGTGTACATAAAACAAATGACTCTAGTAATGTTTATACACTTATTCAGTGTACATAAAACAAATGACTCTAGTAATGTTTATACACTTATTCAGTGTACATAAAACAAATGACTCTAGTAATGTTTATACACTTATTCAGTGTACATGCTTGGAAATCATCAACACATTTACTTACAGCATACAAACAGCAGAGTTTTGTGAACCTGGAATTTTAATATAAAATCAACTCGCGCAAATTTAATTATGTACTCCTACTATAGCTTTATGTTTGTTGCCAGGTTCATTATGGGACTCATCCATATAATTATTTTTTATGGTATCATTCAAATATACAGTAACTAACCTGACAAGAGACATCAGTAGTGTGCTGGATTCCCTACTTTGCACACTGAAAAACTGACTAATTCTTTACCATAAATACCTGAAGGTTAGGACATATGTAGTTTTAAAGATCACACTTATTTAACAATGTAGTACAGATTATCACTTTAACATGCAGCATGTTTCTCTCTCAGTTACGTCTCAACCACTGCCACTTAACAAAAATTTGCAACGGCAGAAAAACTTAATGGGTTCCAACTCAGTGGCCTACTAGTACGATTTAAATTGTTCTTGTTTGGAATTTACAGTGGTTGCTTATTATGGACTTAGTAATAGGATGCACCTCACGTGGAGAAGGAACTCAGTCCGATAAGTACATATTAGTCCAACCCTTTCTTTCTCTGAAAACATCAAGACACTGGGGATAGAGATGCAATGTAATACCTTTTGCTGGACAAATATAAATTTTGCAATTATTTGAGCTTTCAGGTATTTTGGGCCAGAATAGCATTTCTTAATTTTCTCTTTTTTCGATTGAACCTGTTTGCATTCAGCACTTCCAGTGAAGGACTCCTACTTTCCCAAAATTTTAAGTAATTGAAAAACCTATGTTGGTCCAATAAAAGCTATTACATCATGTCTGTGTGCCAGTGTTTTTGTGTTTTCTGTGGTTCTACTATGAAATGCCAACTTCCTGAAAGTCGATGTTCCAAAAGGGATAAAAAACATGCCTGAAATCCAAAAGGGCCAAAATTCCTTTTTGACTTGTTTTTTGCTGGGGACAAGCCACTCTACATCCACTGATGGGGAACACAAGCCCTCAACACCCCCGAACTTATATATACTAACTCCATGGTTGCATCAACTTGAAGAAGGGAGAAATGTCTTTAAAGAAGTGAATCATTACAGGCACACAATTAGAAATCATAGCTGCAATAATTTCCTACTGGAAAAAGCATTCAACATTATACCATTCATCTTTTTTTTCTGCAAGCTACTGAAGTTCAAGCAATTTCACCTTGAGCATACGTAGGGGGACTATTTTATATTAGTGGACCATCAGGGCATTTCTTAATTTTCTGTTTCTGTGAGTAAGACTCTTTGTATTCCACAAACAGTAACTCACTAAAACAACTTCTTTGCACTCATGACATTAAGAAATGGCATGTCTCTACGTCTCTGAGATAAATACTTTCCATCCTCTTTTAATGGCATACACACTATTTCTGTTCCCAGTAACACAAATTCTTACAAGGCTCTCTAACTCACTAAGGTTAAAGGGACCTCATACACTGTCCCTTATCCTATCAAAATGAGATGTATGGGGTTTAATGTACATAAACTTTACATATGAGTTCTGTACTCTATACTATGTTTTTTATATCTGAGACCAGGTTTAAGAAATGGTTCATCAGTTGTGATATCAGTTGCTGGTTTATAGTCTCATGAAAAAGAGAGGCTGAAGAAGAATAGAAGGAGAATACAAAGGCATTTCAGAAATATTCTGCATAACTGTTGCTATATCCCCTTCTTCTTCATCTGGCTTCTATGACATTATAGGTGTCTGTATGATATTCTGCAGTATGAAGCTGATAGTTACTATGGAAGTGTACCTCTTCTTCTCCTACTGCTATAATAGCTGATAGCTCCTTAATGATCATGTGACTAATCCTCTCCCCTGGCTGAGGTAATCTTATTTGGAAATCTGACCTCAAATGAAAAGCATACACGAGAAAGTCCATAAAGAGCATCTATATGAAAACGGCATGTTTTCCTCTCTGAGTATGTTGTTTTTTCCAGTAATCTGATATTTGTTACTCTTCTGTTTCCTATCTGTACCTGATTCTGAGGTCTCTGCTGCACATTTTGGCATTCTCTGAAGTGTTGCTTTGCTTAATTTTTGGAGTTTGTCTCAGCATCTGCTATATCATATGGTCTATGACAATGATCCTTATCATTGTTAGCTGTTATTGACAAATGCGTGGGCATCATAGGGATAACTGGGCAAAACATTTAAATCTGTGGCTGAGAGAGTGGGTATGTGTAGAGAGGAGTACCTGCAACCAATACAATTTGATTGATAAAAACAAGGAGTCTGGCAATTTTTACTGAACCAGAAAGGAGACTACAAACTTATCTGAGACCAAACAAAAGGAAATAAATGAAAAACTGTCCTGGCAGTGTCTTCAGAGATATATGAAATTCCACTTCATTGTGACAGGAAATTAAAGGAGGACAAAGAACAAAAGTATTTTCTCTGTGTAAGGACACATAATGAAATTGTGGGTAGAGAAAGCCCAGACTAATAAAATTCATATTATCAAGGTCACTCCCTCCTTACCATTTTTGGACAGAATACATTTTAAATACTACTAACCATTTAGAGCAATACACGGGCTTTGTGCTGCCTAGACCAATGTGCTACAAAGCATTTTCTCAGTTTCTGCCCACAGATGTTCTTTAATGAGCAGGTTCCCAGCTGCTGTATCATGATGCAATGCATGCTGCTGTCTTGCTCTTATACTCACCTTACAAGTTCTCCTTTAAAGCTTTCCAAAATTTGTACACTATGCAAACAAAACAATTTTTGGTTTTGGTCTAAACATTGACTGTATTGTGTCACAGTGTATAACTGAAGTATTTAATTTGATGTTAACTGCTTTCTGTTTTTGGTCAGAAATCTGTACAGTACAAGTTCTCTACAATGGATGTGCATACTGTTTCCTACTTACTTCAACCTCAGAGCTGTAAAAAATGGATACCTTTAATGTGCTTTTTGAGGTTAGTGCAACATGCAGGAATATATAAATTAATAAGTAGAAATGCTTCTCTGGTTTTAACTTCATACCTAATTATTTTCAATGATATACATACACACACACACACACACATATATATATACATGTGTGTATGTATATCTGTGTGTGTGTGTGTGTGTGTGTGTGTGTGTGTGTGTGTGTGTGTGTGTGTGTGTGTGCGTGTGTGTGTGTGCGTGTGTGTGTGCATGTCTTTGTGTGCATGTGTGTGTGTGTGTGTGTGTATGTGTGTGTGTGTGTGTGTGTGTGTGTATGTGTGTGTATATATATATATATATATATATAGAGAGAGAGAGAGAGAGTTTAATTTTACATTTTTTACATTTAACACAAGCATCCCTTGTATGTGGAGTTATTACAGTTGTAACTTCAATTAAAACACTACAGAAATGCTTTAATAAAGTTGAACTTTAATAAGATCATTTGAATAAGGTAATAAAAGGTAGTTGGGTCATCTTTCTAAATTATTTTTTAAATAATACCTTCAGTTTATAAAAACAATGATCTACTCATATGCAGTTAAGTATTTTATGTGACTTTGCTAGGCAGCTTTTGATCTCTATATTCTTTACATTTGGGAACACAAAAGCTTTATTTTCAGGCAATCTGTGTGGTCTAGTTTTATTTTAGTGCATTTTTATTAACAGTAAACAGTAAATTGTAAGAATATGCAGACAGAATGCCTAGCTATGCCTTTTAATTCAGTTTATTATCAGGATTACTAGATAGAATTACATATATCACTTGGAGCATGACAGTTATGTTACTCTTTCTTAGCTGCAAGATTATTAAGAGAAAAAGACTGTGGCTTTAAAATGTGTAACTAGTCCAGGCAAGACTTGACGTTTACGGCAGATGAATTATGATATACACACAGGTAGCTCTGAGTAGAATATTGTCACATCTGTTTGAGTTACTTACATATAAATAATATTTAGACGTAAATCCTATGGTATGCTTTTAAAAAGTATGCCTCTATCTTTAAGAAGTCGATGCTCTGTGTTTCCATCATTATTTCTGTTTTTTTTTTTTTTTTTTTTTTTTTTTTTGTAATTCGTGTTTTAATTGCACATGTAAAATAGTTTGGGAATTTATGTTGCTGTGAGTTTTGCCTAATATATATTGTATTGTGCGAGCTGGCAATTTGTTTTTCTGTTTTTTTTTGGGGGGGGTTGCTTCTTTTCACTGTGGTGCAACTGTGGAGTTGGTCTTTGTAATTTCAAGGGGGTGGTGGCATGTGTTTTAAGTTTTTTTCGGCTCACCATTTTGGGTGTGTAATTTGTGATGGGCAATGAGATGAAAAAACAATCCTCACAATTGCCTAGTGCAACCCATTAAAACTCCTGTAAGCTTCTTTAAGTGTAGTTTTGCAGAGTTGTCTTACAGCATGCAAATTTATTTATTTATGTTGTGTTTTATCAACAAAAGCAGAAGCAACAGTGTTAGCTTTAACTAGTTAAGAGCCAAGGGCAGGATGGGATTTCAAGTCCTCTTAACAAAAATAAGACTTATTCCCAATTCATTTTGCTGCAGAATATAAATTTGGTCTACAGGCTTTTTTTCTGAAGAGAAATGTTACACCTATTTATGGAATATTTTTCTTTACCCCCTCACCCAAAGAGTAGACACTGAAGTCAGGGCTGGAAGCTGTGAAGTTCAGGTAGAGCCTATTGTTTATAACTGATGAGATGTTCTAGTTTGTTGATTTTGCTCAGGTGGGTGTATTTTGATGAAGCCAGGTAAGTGCAAACCATTAATAGAATGCATACTACTGATAGCTGAATAACAGGGCCCCAAAGATTTGTCACACATCAAAAGGGTATTAGCATTTACACAAGTCTGCAGTACTGCAGTTATGGAATCCACTGCTGATACTAAGTGGCTCAGCTCAGACTGGAAGCACAGACACCAGGAAGGCAGTGACACATCCTACATGGTTAACTGTGGCTTTTATACATGACGAGCTGCCTTCCTGCAGAGAGCTTTGAGACTAGCATTGTACATTATTTTAATTTAGCTTGTAGCACTGAGGAATAACAGTTGTACCCGAAAAGGCTATCCTGTAGGATAATACAAAGATTTGCTTACATGCACTATCATACTGCCTTATGCATCACAAAATTAAGATTACACAGAGGATCTGACCTCACGGGGTGGCACAGTTTTCTATTGCTATTATTACTACTATAATTAGTACCCCTACTACTACTCCTATTAGGGATAGAAATAATATTTGTCATTATTACTGCTACTGCCATTAGCAATGGCTGTAATATTCACTATTATTGCTACAATTATTAGTACTGCTATTATTACTACTAGCAATGGCAGTAACATTTATTATTACTGCAGTTATTAGTACTGCTATTATTACTACTAGCAATGGCAGTAACATTTATTATTACTGCAGTTATTAGTACTGCTATTATTACTACTAGCAATGGCAGTAACATTTATTATTACTGCAGTTATTAGTACTGCTATTATTACTACTAGCAATGGCAGTAACATTTATTATTACTGCAGTTATTAGTACTGCTATTACTACTACTAGCAATGGCAGTAACATTTATTATTACTGCAGTTATTAGTACTGCTATTATTACTACTAGCAATGGCAGTAACATTTATTATTACTACAGTTATTAGTACTGCTATTATTACTACTAGCAATGGCAGTAACATTTATTATTACTGCAGTTATTAGTACTGCTATTATTACTACTAGCAATGGCAGTAACATTTATTATTACTACAGTTATTAGTACTGTTATTATTACTACTAGCAATGGCAGTAACATTTATTATTACTGCAGTTATTAGTACTGCTATTACTACTACTAGCAATGGCAGTAACATTTATTATTACTGCAGTTATTAGTACTGCTATTATTACTACTAGCAATGGCAGTAACATTTATTATTACTACAGTTATTAGTACTGCTATTATTACTACTAGCAATGGCAGTAACATTTATTATTACTGCAGTTATTAGTACTGCTATTACTACTACTAATGATAGCAGTAATACACTCTAAGTTTTAAACTGGACATTTCTGTACCACCTTGATACAAATGCTGCAGTGACATTTGTTGATGAAATATGCCTTATATTATCCATGAGATCACTGTGGTTTTACTTAAAATTGCCATTAGTTTGTGTCCTTCTGTTACCTGTTTAGAAAATAGCAGTTAAACCCAACTACAGTATTAGCCTGAAAGAATAACTGAAAATGAAAAAGTAATTCTATCATTAAGGACTGGAAGTCAGAGTGAATGCCTAACTACAATAGCCTTCTGCGTTATCATATGTAATAGCAAACATGTATCCGGTCTTGAACTGTTACTGATAAACTGTCAGGAAGTTAGCTTTTAAAATAAGAATATTCAGTAAAGCATATTACACACACACACACACACACACACACACACACACACACACACACACACACACACACACACACAAACACACAGATAAATCATTACATTTTAGTAAAGATAAAAAGAAAACATAAATACAAAAATCCAAAGTGAAGTATGTAAGCTTTGCATGTGAAACTTTCAGTTATAATGTCACATCTGTCATGGCTCATGCTTACACCATGATGCATATAATACATAGTTCAGTCTAACCTGAACAGATCAAAGATAAACTGGTATCCATGAGGGGAAAAGTACATTTATTTGTTGGATCCACAGATCTAGTCGCGACTTTGAAATGATTCTCTATATAAACATGTTTGTTACTGATGACTCTGTTTGTTTTCTAACTCTGTAATATTTTTCTACCATCTCACACTATATGTTTTCTGTAACATAGTCACAGATACATTTCATCCATTTATGGTCTAGTACTTTGGCAACCCAAAACAAACAGTGGAGAAAGTAGCTGCCCTGTATGACAGGCCCATAGCTGCAGATCCTGGTGCTTGTCCTTGATTTCAAATGCGGATAGTGACTCCTAAATCCCACCAGACCTAATCCAATTCCCCATTGCCCAAGAAAAAAATCAGTGTGTCCCAGTGTGGCATCATACTCATGGCCATGGAGGTGTTTTAGTTGTATACCCTAGCCATTTTTCTGAGCCTGCCTCAGTGTCTGATGTGCAATGATGAAAAGACATTATGACTGAAAACATCTGTTGATATGCACCCTGGTGTTTTGTACACATGCTATGTTATATACACCTCACTATCCCCACCAGGGTTACCATCTCTACTTATGAACTCAACCCTCAAGATAGGTGAGTTACTAAAATACTGATGCTTTTCCTATCCCTAGGTTTGCTCTTCAGGTGCTGCTCTCACTAGTCGACAACAACCCTATTTAATGTTTCAGGTATTTTTGTTCTATTTTTTCCAGAACAGTAAGCTCATTTTACTTGGGCATACAACATTCACAGTTTCAGCTACCTGCACAGCTCTGTGTGTCTAGTTTTCTTGCTGTTACTACTTTAGGGTTGTAGACTGCCACTGCTAGGATGCTGCAAAGCTCCACAACAAGGATGCTGTAAAACTCCACCAACTATATAACTGTACCAGTATAACAACATGAAACTCTTCCATTAGACTGCTACAGAACTCCAGCAATAGAACATTACAGGACACCCTTAATAGCATTACAGGACACCCCTAATAGAACATTACAGAGCACCACTGAAAGGACATTACAGAACACCACTGATAGAACACTACAGACTACAGAACACCACTGACAGAACACTATAGAACACCACCAATAGGACATTGCAGAATACCACTGATAGAACACTACAAACACCACTGACAGAATACTACAGAACCCCACTGATAGAACACTACAAAACACCACTGATAGGACATTACAGAATACCACTGATAGATCATTACAGACCACCACTGATAGAACATTAAAGAACACCAGTGACTACATTACAGAACACCAATGATAAGATATTACAGTGTACCAATGATAGGACATTACAGAACACCACTGATAGAACATTACAGACCACCACTGATAGAACATTACAGACCACCACTGATAGAACATTAAAGAACACCAGTGACTACATTACAGAACACCAATGATAAGATATTACAGTGTACCATGATAGGACATTACAGAACATCACTGATAGGACATTACAGACCACCAATGCTAGGACATTGCACAGTACCAATGATAGGACATTACAGAACACCACTGATAGAACATTACAGAACATCACTGATAGAACATTACAGACCACCAATGCTAGGACATTGCACAGTACCAATGATAGGACATTACAGAACACCACTGATAGAACATTACAGAACATCACTGATAGGACATTACAGACCACCAATGCTAGGACATTGCACAGTACCAATGATAGGACATTACAGAACACCACTGATAAGACATCACAGAACGCTACTGATAGAACATCACAGAACAGAACTGCTAGAACATTCAAAGACTGCATCAGTATTACACTACTGAACTCCACCAGCAATGCACTGCAGAGCTGTTCCAATAGAAAACTGCAGAGCTTCACTGCTTGGACAATTCAGACCCCCACAATCAATACAATAGAGCAGTACTCCATTAGTGGTATAGCATAGTACAGAAGTATGCAAATACAATAATATAGCTATATAGCAGTAAAATGTAAAACATAGTGGCTTGCTAATGAGACCAGTGCCTGGACTGCTATTTCTGCTTCTTTATTTAAAGATATGTGTATATGTGCTTATTTATTTGTTTCTTAACTGAATAAATCCACTATGCTCAACTACCTCTTTAGGGGTAACCCAAGAGGAGTACTGTTGAGTTTAGTGACTTCCTCTGATTCACTCAATAGACAGTTGAAGACTAGCAATCTTAATCTTTTATGCTCGAGTGCCACATTGTCTTGAGCTCTTTCAATTACTTTTACATTTTTTCCATGCCTTTTGTTATTGTTGCTGACACTGTGGTTGTTTCATGTAAAAGGAGCCTTTATGGCATCAAAGGCTTGTATATATATATATATATATATATATATATATATATATATATATCTATATATATGTATATATATATATATATATATATATGTATATTGTTATTGTCCTCGATTTCTGTTGGTTTATGAAATATATCATATCATGTAGCAATACATTTAGTAATTAAATTATTTCAACTTATCATACTGTGCATCACTCCATTTTGTAATACAATTAGCACTTTTTTTATACCATGCTTGATTCCTTGTGATAATGTAAATTATTAAATACATATCATGCTATGTAGCACTCCATGTGATAATGCATTCATTAAACATTTAGTTGTAAACTGCTTAAGTCATTTTACAGAATTTCTTGCCCATAGAAAAGAATACAGTACTAGCTGATCTTTAGCTCAATTTTCTCGAGAAATGAAGACATGGATGTCACCATCGGGACCACCGATGTGACTTACCAATAGGAAACAGTGATTTTCACCATTAGGTCTTAAATGCTCATCACAATTTTTATGACAGAAAATGGCCACCCACAAATTATCTAGGAAACTGAGAAATCTGTGAAGTTCCACATCTTACTATTTCATTTTTATTCTTTGTAAGCATTGCTTGCTCATTTTCAGTGCTTTCCGAGCTTTCTGTTCTTACGCTAAATAACTTACATTATTAGTTAATGAATGGTTTTGGCAGAAAGTGAACTCACTTTGCTGAACAGTGAGATAAACATAGGATAATGGGTGGGACGCTTCAGAATAAACATAATGAGGCCATCTATCTTTGTGCCTGCAAACGTGCTTCGAAATTCTAAATATTCAAGACTGCATCACAGAGATACTGAAAAGTATTTTCAGCTAATCAAGAACAATCACTCATTCTGCAAAGATGTGTAGGTGTAAATTAAAGTACATGCGGCTCAGAACTACAGTTAGTGCCTCTGTTTATTGCATTTCCTCACCTGTTATGCAGAAGTGCTTCTGTGCAGGAGTAATGCAACAGTATTGATCTTAAGTGGGGGAATCCTACTGATTGTTGACATTCATTTAAGGGACTTTCAAACATCATAACTGGAAAGTTACTGGGTTGATGTGACTGACAGATTCAGAGAAGAGTGGGAAGGTGAGTGTTATGCTGAGACACACTTTCTTACTTATCTCTGTTTGCATCATGTGAGAGCTGGTGAAAGAATGCAAAAATGTTTTTATGTTTTATGACCTTCATTCAGAATGTCACTTTTTTTAAGTTGTGACCTTCCAAGGTTTTATATGTTTTTGGGATTGATTAATCTGTGTCAGTTAAATGAGACAATGTTTCATAGCTCATCCAGTTTAGTGACTTCTTGAGGTTTAGATAATATTCATGTAAAGATGGTAGAAAACTAATACAGTTAATAGAATGTAAAGTTATTATAGCATGTTTCCTTAACCAAGTAAACTGTACTGTCAGTTAGCCGTAAGGCCTATATTTTTCCAGGAGCTGAATGAATAAAGAAGCCAGATGACTAACAATATTCTGGTATCTGGATAAATAAAGAAGCTGGATGCCTTATAATCCTGATGTCTGAGATCTAGTCATCTGGTAATAGGCATTATTACCAGAAAAGTTATAATGTGCAGTTTAAGGGCATGAATACAATTACAGATTAATTAATTAAGAAAACACTGGCCGGAAGGATTTAAAGAGTTGCTGGGAAATGTGCCAAGGGTTAATAAAACATATTTTAAGAAGTACGATCTGCTTAAATGTTCATCCTAAATAGTTATCCAAACAGGTTAACAACATACTTTTACTATATATAAAGGGATAGCCAGATCGCTATAGCATATATTCACCAGTATCTGCAAATCTTGGTAGCAGTATCTGGATGCAATACTATGTGAGATGGGAGATAATAGGTAAAAACTGAAAAAAAAATTCTAATATCCTGCACTGGGAGTATAGAGGGATAGAAGCCCTGACTAAACCCTAAGTATCCCAAGTTCTGTTATTGGCTTGGGTGTTTGATGGCGTGGGCACTGAAGGACGCACATGCCTATCTTGAGGGATGGTGGTGGTGGTTCCCCACCTGGCTTACATCACTGCTCTAATAAAAGGACCTCAGCTGGAGAAGAGAGGCCAATCATTATGCAGCGAGCCAGTGTTAGGAATGTTACCCCTCTCAACACGTGTGGGGGATGAGCACAAAGGTACATACAATGGGTGTAGGCAGTCATTGTATGTCCCTTTGTGCTCAAAGGTACATACAATGGGCGTAGTCAGTCATTGTGGTGATATAAGTGCCTATATCACCATAGGGGATCGGATTACATAAAAAAGAAAACTGTTGTCATTGTCAGAAACCGGTGAGAGCACAAAGTACTCTCATATGTGCCTGGATAATGACCCCCCCCCCATCCTCTTGGACATTACAGTGACCGAACAAGGGGAGACTTGATTTTCAGCAGTCAGAAGGCAAAAATTATGCAAAAAATTATAATTCAAAAACGTAATCATTTACTGTTTTCTAGAGGGCAATATATGACCTCTTATGAACATGGTCTTACTTAAACACTCAGTGTTCTAGGATGTTTAGCATATTACCAATGGCACAGGTCTGTATTTGTATTCTGAGGTGTTCATGCTGTATAGAGAAATAATGGAACTGAGATGTAGGAAAACTACTCATGCCTTCATATTGTACCTTCCCCTGGGAATGAAATCATGGGTGTTTCTTAATATCAAATGCTACTTCAGGCATGGTACTGATATGGAGTCAGTAATCCTATAACTATTTAAATGCATTGGAAAGATTCTGGCCACATTAACTCATGACCAACACTGTCATTATCAAACATCCATGATTATGGTTGAGTTGTTTCTTTAGTGGCATTGACCATGTGATGTTGTCCTAGCCTAACAGGTTAATTATTATACTCCTACAAACTCAATGCCCATCTGTCTGATAACTCCAACACATGTAACGTTCCTTCTCCCCCTTCACATGCCATCTCACTGACCGTCAGCTGATTGTTGTGCTTCAGTTACTCCTGTTCTAACCCCTGAACTACTACAAATGGCAGGTTGGCAAGCTAAAACTGGAAAAGGGAAGCGGTGAAACTAGCAGTATCATGCAACAAGGATATTTTGTTATGCTTTTAATGGGTGGGACTGCTGGCCTTACATGCATCACCGAACATCATACTGCTCAACCTCTTAAAGTAAGAAATCTGGACAAAGCTATAAATAATTGGGGGGGACACAGGCCCAAAACTAGGGACAATTTTTAAATATTGCTCTTAAAAACTTAGAAAGTTGATAGAATAATAGGTTTTGCATTAGCATGAATTTTCTGAAGGATAAGAAGTCTGAATCTCAAATGTCTGACTTTAATGTTTGCTAGAAAACCACAATTTTGTGAAAAATGAACCAAAAATATGAGGCAAAAATCTGGACATTTTGCAAAAATCTGTAGAGTTGAGAGGTCTGCCATATAACATCACCTAATGTCAGTCCCCACATGCTGAATTCAATGACTATTTCCACTGAGATTATACTACTGCCTTCATCATGGAAAGTGGGTCATACACATCAACCTCTCTCACAGAACAAGAAACCCTGATTCTTTCAGTGCCTATCAGTCTCTGGTCATTTGTGTCACAGTTGCAACTCATAGCCCCATCTTTCTAAGCCACAGCGCTAGGCCGTGCAACCTTTCTCTCTGACAGACAATACTTAGCCATCACATATATGGTGAACTGGATTCGTAACGACTGAATGAATTGTCTTTTCATCAGACCACCACTTATCAAATCCTATACATCAAAATGGCAGTAATTGAAAGTGTGAATGGCTGAAAAGCATTTTGCCAAAAAAACAGACTGGAGTGTAGCAAAAAACCATCATAGTAGCCCTAAGGCACAGCATGCAAAAGAATGTAGTCCCTGCAAACAAAAGAGATGTGAAAATAAACATTTTACAACTACTCAGAAACATCCACTCATGCTGAAAATACCTATTACCAGATATATTTTCTTCAGATTTTGAAATCTAAAGTAACACTTCAAACGAGTCTGAGATGCATCACCAGACAATATTGTGACACATGCATACACACACACACACACACACACACACACACACACACACACACACACACACACACACAAGATTCTACAGAAATTTAAGAAAAAAATCAGCAGAAAATGGCCAATATGAGCTATAGCAGTAACAAAATCATGAACATTGTACATAGGCTTATTGTCACTTATTCTGTATAGTCTGTTCTCTCTCATAAACAAACACTGACAGTGGGAATCCAGATAACATTTTCCTCCCGTCCCAAACCTGATCTACACAAAACATCCATAACTGCCAGAAGATTAACAAACCTTTTTCCAGGTAAGCATCATACTCACCTGTGCCATGTCTCGACCATGTCTCGACCCAGTTTTGCATATGAGGTTGACCCAAGTGATTCAAATCACTAATGCTCTAAAACTCAATTGGAAACACCGGTGGGAGGTCAGGACACACAGCCCTACATATTGATACTGTATCATCTTGCTAAACAAGGAAAAGTCCTCAAAGTATCTTAAAAATGGTGACACTTCCAGAGGAAAACTGCTCACAAGATCATGATATGCCTGCTTCACTTCACTGATTACTAGGAAACAAATCGCTAGGAGTTTCTTTACAGCAATTTGAACCATAACAGCACTGCCATTGCATACTGCCCTGAAAGCTCCAATGACTGTATTTTTCTCCACAGATTTTGTGATAAGTGGAAAAAGCACCCCAAGTCTGCACACCAACAATACTGAGCCTGATACTTGTAGTGGTTCCAGGCACATAATCACAAAGTACAAAACATACATTCGCTGATAGCTCATTAGTGTTCAGTAATTCAGATACAGTGGTCCACATTATGTTAATTCAGATAGAGTGTTCCACACCATGTTAATTCAGATACAGTGTTCCACATCATGTTATAAGCCTTCAATGGCTTTCTTGACATAAGCATATATATCAGTGATAATGATTTTTGTTTTGCATTCACTGTGCATCACAAACCATGCCTAAATGCCACATGTCAAGAATGTTCCATCTATTAGCCAAATTTTAGCTTTGGATAGGGCTACTAAATTATACCTTGTTAAGAAAATTACTGCATTTGTACTTAATTTTACATAAAAAGCTGATAATTTTCATCTGCCATTCACTTACTTTAACGTTGGCTAACATTACACCCACTCTGCTGTTATTGTCCAGTTGGTATTTTTCTAATTTTGTGCATCTGCTGCACAAGGCATGTTCTGCTTGGATAGACACTGCTATGCTTGTTGAGGTGGATGTTAACGTATCATCTACTATAACACATGTTGGACTGCATGCGTGTGTTGCTTTAATGTTTAACTCTGATGTTAACATGTACACTCTACTTCAGCCATATCAGGAATATGGTCATGCCCTGAACTCTTTTCAAGCATTTCCCCAGCAATACCTAGAGAGGTGACAATACATCCTTTACTGAGCGTAATAACTTATTTCTGCATTTCCAGTATTTTTTTTTCCTGTGACCTTTTTTAAGTCATTCAAGTAACCATCTATATGCAGTACAGGCTTACCCCTTTGTGATTCCAAAGTGCAGTAGCTATTGCCTATAATTCCAGGTACATTATGTTTGTTTGTGTTACACTCCATGTTGGTTTGGAGGCATTCGATGGAACAACTACATTCTAAGTTTTGCTTGAACTTATGTAAATGTGTTCACAGTGCTGTTGATATCAGATAGCTTTGATTAGTATTTTGTGGACAGATGATCCTTTCAACAAGCTGTTAAACCTTGCCATCAAATTCAGTGAATGGACAATTTATTCGGTAGTTATTAATCCAGTAAACTTCAGAGATTTGTTACATTCCAAGTCCCACCCTATATATCACATTTTCAGGTTCAGGCAGTTAGGCAGTGAGACATTGACTTGAAATACATTTGCTCGGGGACACATGGCTGAAGTGAAATTCAGTTGCAAAGACATATGTCTGTACAAATTCACTGCATGCACAGAGAAACACATGGCATCACACCCACAGTTTCAGTAACCAACTGTATGGGGCTGGGAAAGTGTACATTGTGCTTGGTGTGCAGTACATGCTTACGTATGCGTTGTGCTTGTCCATGTTTATGTGTGCATTGTGCTTGGTATACAGAACATGCTTATGGATGTGTTGTGCTTGGTGTGCAGTACGTGCTTATGTGTGCATTGTGCTTGGATGTACAGTACATGCTTATGTGTGCATTGTGCTTGGTGTACATTAATGTTTATGTGTGCATTGTGCTTGGTGTACAATACATGCTTATTTGTGCATTGTGCTTGGTGTGCAGTACATGCTTATCTGTGTATTGTACTTGGTAGATACAACATGCTTATGTGTGCATTGTGCTCGGATGTACAGTACATGCTTATGTGTGCATTGTGCTTGGATGTACAGTACATGCTTATGTCTGAATTGTGTTTGGTGTATAGTACATGCTTATGTGTGCATTGTGCTTGGTGTACAGTACATGCTTATGTGTGCATTGTGCTTGGTGTACAGTACATGCTTATATGTGCATTGTGTTTGGTGTACAGCACATGCATAAATGCTTATTTGTGAGTTGTGCTTGGTGTACAGTAAATGCTTATTTGTGTACTGTGCTTGGTGTACAATACATGCTTATGTGTGTATGTTGTGCTTGGTGTACAGTGCATGCTTATGTGTGCATTGTGCTTGGTGTACAGCACATGCGTATGTGTGTGTTGTGCTTAGTGTACAGTATATGCTTATTTGCACATTGTGCTTGGTGTGCAATACATGCTTATTTGTGCATTGTGCTTGGTGTGCAGTACATGCTTATCTGTGCATTGTACTTGGTAGATACTACATGCTTATGTGTGCATTGTGCTCGGATGTACAGTACATGCTTATGTGTGCATTGTGCTTGGATGTACAGTACATGCTTATGTGTGCATTGTGCTTGGATGTACAGTACATGCTTATGTCTGAATTGTGTTTGGTGTATAGTACATGCTTATGTGTGCATTGTGCTTGGTGTGCAGTACATGCTTATGTGTGCATTGTGCTTGGTGTACAGTACATGCTTATATGTGCATTGTGTTTGGTGTACAGTAAATGCTTATTTATGCGTTGTGCTTGGTGTACAGTAAATGCTTATTTGTGTACTGTGCTTGGTGTACAATACATGCTTATGTGTGTATGTTGTGCTTGGTGTACAGTGCATGCTTATGTGTGCATTGTACTTGGTGTACAGCACATGCGTATGTGTGTGTTGTGCTTAGTGTACAGTATATGCTTATTTGCACATTGTGCTTGGTGTGCAATACATGCTTATGTGTGTATGTTGTGCTTGGTGTACAGTACATGCTTATGTGTGGATTGTGCTTAGTGTACAGTACATGGCTATGTGTGCATTATAGTTGCTCAAACTTATGTGTGCACTGTGCTTCATGTACAGTAGATGCTTATGTGTATGTTATGCTTTGTGTACAGGATATGCTTATTTGTATGTTGTGCTTGGTGTACAATACATGCTTATGTGTGTATCTTATGCTTGGTGTACAGTACATGCTTATGTGTGTGTTATGCTTGGTGTACAATACATACTTATGTGTGTTTATTGTGCTTGATTTATAGTAATGCTTATGTGTGCATTGTGCTTGGTGTAGAGTACATGCTTATTTGTGCATTGTGCTTGGTGTACAGTACATGCTTATTTGTGCATTGTGCTTGCTGTACAGTTTTGCTTGATGTATAGTTGTGTTTGATGTACAGTACATGCTTATGCGTGCATTGTGCTCGGATGTACAGCAAATGCTTATGTGTACATTGTGCTTGATGTATAGTACATACTTATGTGCACATTGTTCTTGGTGTAGAGTACATGCTTATGTGTGCATTGTGCTTCGTGTATAGTACATGATTATGTGTGCATTGTGCTCAGATGTACAGTACATGCTTATGTGTGCATTGTGCTTGGTGTATGTGCATTGTGCTTGGTGTACAGTACATGTTTAAGTGTGCATTATGCTCGGATGTACAGCAAATGCTTATGTGTATATTGTGCTTGGTGTATAGTACATGATTATGTGTGCATTGTGCTCAGATGTACAGTACATGCTTATGTGTGCATTGTGCTTGGTGTATGTGCATTGTGCTTGGTGTACAGTACATGATTATGTGTGCATTGTGCTCGGATGTACACTACATGCTTATGTCTGTATTTTGCTTTGTGTATAGTACATGCTTATGTCTGCATTGTGCTTGGTGTACAGTACATGTTTATTTGTGTATTGTGCTTGATGTACAGTACATGCTTATGTGTGCATTGTGCTTGGTGTGCAGTAAATGCTTATTTCTGTGTTGTGCTTGGTATACAGTAAATGCTTATTTGTGCATTGTGTTTGGATGTACAGTACATGCTTATTTGTGCATTGTGCTTGGTGTACAATACATGCTTATGAGTGTATGTTGTGCTTGGTGTACAGTACATGCTTATGTGTGCATTGTGCTTGTTTTACAGTACATGTTTATGTGTGCGTTATGCTTGTTCATGCTTATGTGTGCATTGTGCTTGGTGTCCATGCTTATGTGTGTGTTATGCTTTGTGTACAGTACATGCTTATTTGTATGTTGGGCTTGGTGTACAATACATGCTTATGTATATGCGTGTTATGCTTGGTGTACAGTATATGCTTATCTGTGCATTGTGCTTGGTGTACAACACATACTTATGTGTGTATATTGTGCTTGGTGTACAGTAATGCTTATGTTTGCATTGTGCTTGGTGTACAATACATACTTATGTGTATATGTTGTGCTTGGTGTCCATGCTTATGTGTGTGTTATGCTTTGTGTACAGTACATGCTTATTTGTATGTTGGGCTTGGTGTACAATACATGCTTATGTATATGCGTGTTATGCTTGGTGTACAGTATATGCTTATCTGTGCATTGTGCTTGGTGTACAACACATACTTATGTGTGTATATTGTGCTTGGTGTACAGTAATGCTTATGTTTGCATTGTGCTTGGTGTACAATACATACTTATGTGTATATGTTGTGCTTGGTGTAGAGTACATGCATATTTATGTGTTGTGCTTGTTGTACAATACATACTTATGTGTGTTTATTGTGCATGGTTTACAGTAATGCTTATGTGTGTGTTGTGCTTGGTGTACAGTAATACTTACGAGTGCGTTGTGCTTGGTGTACAGTACATGCTTATTTGTGCATTCTGCTTTGTGTACAGTACATGCTTATGTGTGCGTTGTGCTTGGTGTACAGGTGTGCTTGGAGTACAGTACATGCTTATATGTGCTTTGTGTTTGGTGTACAGTACATACTTACATGTGCATTGTTCTTGGTATACAGTGCAAGCTTAGCAGAAATGAAGGAAATGAAAGGTACTGAAGGGATTCTAGCCACTAAGAAATATCTTGGTGATATTGTAGGAAGAAATATAACATAGAGATAAGGCTAACTACCTCAAAGGGAAGGTAATTCTTTTTATTATTCAGTGGGTGAAAATTCTGAAGAATGTTGTATTGTTTCAGAAACTTGGGGGACTGGGAGATTGATGCAAAATCTATTATCATCTGCAGTTTAACTGAATAAAACATGAGAGGTGGAATAGTGTTGCATACAAGGCAGGGTTTAGAATTTTGAATAATAGCAGGAATATGAAAAGGTTTATTATGCAGTGTTCTAAAGGTCACCTCATGCAATGGTTTCAGAATTAGACAGCTAACAAAAGAGACTTTATTCAGTGTTATTGAACGACAAACTATTGCAACTAGAGATCCAAATTTGCCTGACATCAGATGGCCAAGACAGCTAATACAGACAGGGTAGTGTGATATGCAGATGGTTCTGGTAAATGAATGCAATTTAAGATTCATTGTGTTAAAATAATGCAGTCAACATGGCAACTATACATGCTGAGCTTATACTTATGAATATTAAGGTTCTAGAATTGCTGAAGCGATGTGAAATGAAACTGCACAGGATGGTCAGGGGGCAAATATTCTTCATATTCATTAACAAATTTCCTTGTGAATTCACCATCTTCTACTTATCCTCTATGCTGATGACATGGTCATTTACAGATCAAGTCTCTCTCACACCAACATTTACTGCCAGCTGCAGTCAGACTTACATGAGCTCCACCAATGGATCATGAACCAAAAAATACTTCTCAACCTCACCAAGACCAAAACTGTGCTTTTTGGAACTCCACAGAAAATTCACAATGCTCTTAACTCTTTAACTATGTTTAACCTCTACATCCATTCCACAGAGACAACATTTACCTTTAAATACTTAGAACTGTGGCTTGATCAGTCAGTAAACTGCTGCATATCTACAAGTCAGGCTCCACTTGAGTAACTCGCATGCACAACCTCAACCTGGTCTGTGACATCAACAGGACTTGTTGGCAGGACAGATTTGTGTCCCAGAGACTCCCTCTTTTGTGGAATAGACTCCATCTCCATGTCAAGCAGATTACCTCATTAACTCTTTTTAAGCACAACCTGGATAACTGGATGAGGAACAGAAAATACACACCTGGGATTCCACCTGTTTCCCTGCTGGACAGTGGCATCAGATGTTGACTTATTGGAACTTGGGCTAAATTCTTGGCTAGGCTTGTAAGGGCCTCAGGACCAATAGCCTAGTAACTTCCTATGGTCCTATGATCCTAAACCTCAATTTCTACATAGACAAAGTGAAAGCCAAAATAAAGTTTCTCCTCTTCTAGACTAAAAGGATCTCCCCTTTTCTATCCCAAACATCCAGAGCAGCCATTAGCCAAAGGAGTTTTCCTTTCTCAGCTTGAATATTGGCTCCCAATTTTTGCTTCTCCCTCGAAGAAAAACATTGCCACACTCCAGACTATCTTCAACAGTGTCTCCTGATTCATTACAAGCTCATCTGTCTGTGAACATCACTGTATCACCCTAGAACAAGCCAAATAGCTGCCCATAAAACAAAGAGCTAACCTACTTTTAGGATCCCAACTCTACAAACTGCTCCAACTTCACACATTTACTCCCCTGGCAGCTAGACTTCGCAAAAAAAAAAAAACTTATCACACAACCTGAGACACTACTCACAAGCCACACCAACTTTCATTACCCCTAAAACCATATTCCACAGCACCGCACATGCTTTCACCTGTCAGGCACCTACCCTTTGGTAATCTGTCCTGATCGACATTAAGAAAATCAACACTTATTCGAAATTCAGAATGCAACACAAAAAATCACATCTTCTTCCATACCAAATGTGGCTGCTTAAACACAGGACATATCACCTAACCTATCTCCTTTTTTGAGTCTGTTCTCCTCGCTCAAGATTTACAGAAGATTAACACACTTTAGAAACCAGTGCATATTTTGTAGATTACACTCTGCTTGATTGTACAATGCACTGTGCTTGTTCACTGGCATGTATGTATATATATATATATATATATATATATATATATATATATATATATATATGTATATATATATATTTTTTTTTCCTATGTATTTAGTCTGAACTACTGTGTTATTGCTTGCATTTCTGTATTTTTTATTTGTGAAATGTTTTGTTTTTACCCGGGAAATTGGTCAATATTGATTAATGCACTACCCTGGGAAACAAATATAAATAAAGTAAAATAAAACAAAATACATGTGAATCATAATAATGCTAATATGGAAGAGGTAACCAATGAGCTAAGATTAAAATAGATAAAACAACAGAGGTTGGGATAGTAAATAAGGCTGGCAACAACCTTAATGGCTCCTTTAGCAGAGAGCAGATATGGCAACAACCCAGTATAACAAATGGACAAAACCCACTCGTCCATATAGCCGGCTTTAGGTACCAGTGAACCCTACGGTCACTGGGGGCCCACTATTCTCTGGGAGCCCCAACCACAACAAGTTATCTTATCTTGATATTTTGTTACGTCTGTCAAACCAACAAAAGCTAGTATAGCATTCTTGTATACTTCATAAACCACATTGATAACTCTTATTTATATGTCCTTTAAAATTCAAAGATATTTCTGGTTGTAGTAACAGTGTTTTGTCAAGTAACAGGCATCAGAATTCTATTAAATATTTTACCACTGACATAATGCCAGTGGCTTAGTTGTATCCAGCTGTTGGATATTTTCTCCACTTGTTATACCTGTGGCTGCAGGGGGCCTCATTAATCATCCTTGACTGTGTGGGGGGCCCACAAAAGCTGCTTCAGTTTGGAGAAACATGAGGAAGAAAACATTTTTTATTTTACTAATTATGCCCTTTAACCTGAAGAGGGCTGTGATATGACCCTATTAGGATGAAGCTGAGAATGAACATGATCAAGGTATGCCCTAGAGACATCAGTAGCCCAGAGTGACTTATCTAGGTGCAAATTTTGGATTTTAAGAAGAGCTGATACTTCTGATCATCGGGGATGGTTTTCTCTTTCAGGGAGTTTTATAAATACAAGCATAACACCAGGTAGTATAACTCTCAATTCCTTTCAGTGCAATCCCTAAAATAATAGAATAAAGGCTCAGAATCAGGACTACATTTTAAATATTACGTTAATGCACTTAAAAAGTTAGTAGAATAATACCTTTCGCATCAAAACATATTTTTGGACAATAGGTATAAAACTCAGATGTCTGGCTTGATTGATTGTTTGTAATCCTGAATGATTTACCAGCAAATCAAACTTTTTGCAAAGGAGAAAGCAAATTTATGAACAAAATCAGGGAAGGTCTGTAAAATCAGGGACAGTGACAGGTATGCATTACTGCCCAATGAGGTAAATAAGTGTGAATTCAGGGACAGTGACAGGTGTGTATTACTGCTCAGTGAGGTAAATAAGTGTGAAATCAGGGACAGTGACAGGTGTGTATTACTGCTCAGTGAGGTAAATAAGTGTGAAATCAGGGACAGCTACAGGTATGTATTACCGCCCAATGAGGTAAATAAGTGTGAAATCAGGAACAGCGACAGGTATGCATTACTGCCCAATGAGGTAAATAAGTGTGATATCAGGAACAGTGACAGGTATGCATTACTGCCCAATGACATAAATAAGTGTGAAGTCAGGGACAGTGACAGGTATGCATTACTGCCCAATGAGGTAAATAAGTGCGAAATCAGGGACAGTGACAGGTATGCATTACTGCCCAATGAGGTAAATAAGTGCGAAATCAGGGACAGTGACAGGTATGCATTACTGCCCAATGAGGTAAATAAGTGTGAAATCAGGGACAGTGACAGGTATGCGTTACTGCCCAATGAGGTAAATAAGTGTGAAATCAGGGACAGTGACAGGTGTGCATTACTGCCCAATGAGGTAAATAAGTGTGAAATCAGGGACAGTTATAGGTATGTATTACTGCCCAATGAGGTAAATAAGTGTGAAATCAGGGACAGTATCAGGTATGCATTACTGCCCAATGAGGTAAATAAGTGTGAAATCAGGGACAGTGACAGGTATGTATTACTGCTCAATGAGGTAAATAAGTGTGAAAGCAGGGACAGTGACGGGTATGTATTACTGACCAATGAGGTAAATAAGTGTGAAAGCAGGGACAGTGACAGGTATGTATTACTCCCCAATGAGGTAAATAAGTGACTTACCCCTGCTGCTATTTGACGACTGCTAAACAGCAGTCACTGATCTGGTGTGGCAGCACCAGTGTTGCACAATATATTGCTATTTGCTAATATAACTACAAAACAAGGACTGCTGTGGCTTATGCTTGTGTGTGTAAAAAATATCACTGATTTTTGTATGTGCATGCACCCAATAATGCCAGAACACAGACATTATTATTCTGGGTATCAGTAAATAATGTACTTAAGTAATTACTTCAAAAGTAAGACATAAGACATATCACAGAACATTCAGACACTTAGATCTTCTTGGAGTCTGATGGTCCCCACTCAACAGACTGTATAAATGGATACTGGGGGCTCCCTTAATCATCCTTGACTCTGTGGGGACCCCACCAAAAGCTATTGCTGATTGAAGAAAAATGAGGAAAAAAAATGTATCAATTTTCTGACTGAGCTGTTTAACCTGAACATTGCTGAGATATGAACCTTTTAGGATAAAGCTAATAATAGCCTCTGGTTTCAACCACACCCATTCTAAAACCAGCCCTGCTCAAATGTGTGTGTATATAAAGCTGCTGGGGATCTGGCGATTGCGTGGTTATTACAACTTTAATTTTCATCACAGTCAAACCTTAGAAGTGTGCACATGAAGTCATTATAGCTTGTGATTGAGCTGAGGATAGTGTGGGCACAATTTATGTCTTCCTTGAAAGAAAAAAATAAGACTGAAATTATTTTATTTTTCATGACTTTTGTTTAGGCCACCATTGGAGGAAAATGCTGAGAAAATGCATCCTAGGGCACATATATAATGCCTATGGCTTTGAAGGCACCAGCTTAATTGAGTTATTTCCTAAATTGTTATTGCTGTGCTGTCTTGGTCAGGAAAAGGAGTGCTGAAAGAATGCAAAGAAAACTAAAGATGAACAGCAACACTGAATGTCTTTCCTTAATAATAATTTTTGTTCAAGCCATTATTGGATGTAAAGGTTGTGTAAAAAGAAAAAAAAAAACTTTAAAATGCACTTCAGAGCATATAGAAAGTTATGGCTTCTTGAAAAAGCCGACAGTAAGGCAAAATGTGAGAAAAGGAAGAAAAAAAGTAATGTGCATGGTATAGGGAGCCCAAAAGGGGGTAGTGGAGCTGAAGAGAGGACTGGAGGGTGTGCGGGGGGCTGTTGAAACAGTAGTCTTAGTCATCACTTCATTTAAGTCCGGACCTGTACAGATAGTTGTTGTAATGTTCATAGGTTCATAGGTAGGTACTAGGCTATTGGCCCTAGGGCCTATATAAGCCTAGCCAAATGGTACTCTAGCTTTTGCCACCCAAGAAAATTATTTTCCTGTGCCCCCTGTCAAGCAGAACCACAGAAGTGATCCCCAGGGTGAATTTCCTATCTGTCATCCAGTCATCAAGATTTTTCTTGAAGAGTGCTAATGAGGAGCTTTGTTTGATATAGATAGGTAGTTTGTTCCAGAGTATGGGAAGTCTCTGGGACAGGAATCTATCCCTCCAGCATGTTCTTTTTATTGTGGTGACAGGGTTTAGGTCCCTAGAGCATGTAGCTTGGAGAGACTGGGATTTCTTTGCGTGGAGCATGTCCAACAGCTCTGGGTTTGACATAGCTTTGTATGTTAGACAGAGATCGCCTCTGAGTAGGCGATATGTGACAGAGTAAAGCTGGAGTTTTTTGAGACGGTCTGCATAGAGCATCTGTCTGAGGCCAGTAATCCTCTTTGTGAGGAATTTCTGTGGCCTTTCCAGTTGTTGTAGATGTGTTGTGAGGTACATACCAAAAGGGGCATTGTACTCTATAATGGGTCTAATAAGTGATGAGTATAGGGGAACGATGACCTCTTTTTTCGTGGATGAGAAACCTTTTGTGATGAGGTGTGCCACGTAGAAGGATTTCCTGACTACTGTGGCGATGTGATTATCAAAGGAGAGACTACTGTCCACCTGTGTCCCAAGGTGTCTTATCACACTTTCGGTAATGTAGTCACTAAATGCCAGTAACTGTAAGTGTCCCTTTGTTAGACAGGTCAACAAAGTGTGGTATATAGGCCTGTTGTAATGTAATAGCTTATAGCTAAGGTCTGTCTGTGCGTACTACTCCTAAAAGTTTGCAGCACAAACTAAAAGGTTTCATAGGAGGTGTGGCATTGATAGGATGATACTCATACTGGAAGTGCCTAGGGGGCCCCCAACTTGACATTTGCTGAGGGCCCCCAAAATGATAACACCGGCCCTGCTCATCCATGGTTTATGCGAGGTCTGTTAAACTGAAAAAATAAAACAACATACTCTACAAAAGGCTTGCAAGATATGATCAAGGAGAGAAGAAAGGACAAAGTTAAATGAACTAAAAAATGTTATAAACAAGGAAGAGGTAGCAAAAAGAAAGACGTTAAAGAAATGCTTGCAAGCAACATATGGATAAATGTTCTACTTCTCTACTAAAATGACAATGAAAGGCCAGTGAAAGTGAAAATTAGTACAGAGTCTGTTCAACTGATGAACAAAATAACTATGAAATGTAACTAAGTGGCTATCTTTGTAGCTGTATACAGTGAGGACAGTTATGTAATATCAAAAGGTACAAATGTGAACAGAAAGAAAGTGATTATTGTGTGACTGTGGAATAGGGTCCTCTGAATGTCTGTGTGATCACATGAATTTTTTCAATGCATGCTGAAATGTGACTATTTCACACAGTAAGTCCTGTGGCTACAAACCTTAGTAAAGCATTGAAAAAGGCTAAAATGGTGCATTGCCAGTTTGCAAAGATGGAAGTAAGAAGATAGATTTGGGCACCTCATATAAAATGAGCCACATTTAATTGATAGACAAAGTTCTGTAGATATATATTAATGTACTTATTGTAAATTATCTGAAAAAATATTTATATAACATTTAGCAAACAATAATTCATAGATGTCCATTTGGTTATCCTACATAGCACACAGCTTCACTGAATATTCAGTCTTCTTGGAGCAAATTTATTTTTTTTATTTTACATTTGTTTACCAGGAAAGTCTGACTGGACATAGGCTCTTTTTCAGCGGAGGCCCAGGAAGAAAAGCTCCTAATACAGGTGAAAAATATGAGAAAAATAAGAGAGAGATTTACGAGGATACTACATACTGACTCTGTAGTCTTGCTTTAACATTCAGGTATGATGGACGTACTTGTACGAGTGCAATTGGAAAGAACAACTTCTTAGATCTGAACCCACGTTTTAAAATAAATGAATCTCTGTGCAAGTTATGAATTGCTCGTGAAACATTTTTGAATACAAGTAGTCAAAAATGTCTAGTTGGTACTGGAAATAGATTAGCTTTGTAGTTGTGTCATCAAACCTAAGGTTTCGTGCTCTAGATACCTGAGTGAAGAGAGAGGCAGAGTCATCAGCTGGTCACCACATCTTAGTGAACTGGATTTACAAGATAGGACACCCATCAGATAAATATTGAGGCCCAGTTGAGCAATGAGAATCAAGAATGTCTGATGAGGGCTTTAATATGCAAGAAGCCTTTGTGTTCTGAATGAAAGAAATGGATCATGTTCACGATCTCAAGTCACTAAAAACTCTGGCTGGACAGCAACCAGTGTCTGCCAGAAGAGCTGTAGAAATGCTGTTAGAAGTAATAATGGAGGAAGGTGTTAAGCTGAAAAAGGTTTTCTTCTGGGCAATGCAAGCAAAACGCTCTCAGCTGAGAGGTGTGACAGTCATAAAAGGCTTTACCAGATGTGGTTGCTAAATATAAAATTAGACCACTGTAGTAGTTGGGTCTATATTATAAAACTGAAAACTCGTTTGAGCCAATACCACAACAGAGATACATATAGCCCGAACAGCAAATACGCCGAACCACCTAAACCGCGAAATTTAAAATCTCGAATCATTATAGTTGGCCAACCCCACCGCGCACTACATACTACGTACCCAAACATAATAAATAAAACACATACATACACTAACCACACCCTACTTCTAACCCCACACTAAACCTTACATACATTACTATCCATGCACTTACCTTAACCCACATCCTAACCCTAAGGTCCATAACTATAGCACACACCTTATGGAGCTATACCGCAGACGGGCCAACCATGACAATTTGACAGTTCAAATTTCACGGTTTTGGACGTTTGCCATTTCCGTAGTTCGCGCAATATGTGTAGCTCTTTTCTGATTTGCTAAAATGGATTTTCGGGCTTCTAATATAGACCCATAATAGTTTGTATATACTGTGGCGGTGCAGCGGTTAGCATTGCCACCTCAAAGCAAGAGGTTCTCTGGTTCGATTCTCATCTGGGGTGCATTTTGTATGGAGTCTACATGTCTTCCCTGTAGTCGTGTGAGTTTCCTCTGGGTGCTTCGATTTCCTCCGACATCCCAAAGACATGCTGTAGGTGGATTGGACACTCTAAATTGGCCCTAGGTGTGAGTGTGTGCATGTATGTGCCTTCTGTGGAAGGTTGGTACCGGGCTGGCAACTTGACATCATAAACCTCCACTGCCAATCATTCTTTAGACCGTTGTTCTGCTGTGGCAACCCCTAACTGGGAAAAGCCAAATGGATAAGAAGAAGAAGTAGTTCGTAGATACCATGGAGAAAGACTTCTGAATGGCCTCAAAAATATTCTAGTAAACAGTTTATCATATTAGCAGGAGAATGTGAATCTGTGTATGTTCTAAGCAAGAGTTAAAAAGCAGTGAACTGGAGAGATCGTCAGGAGGTAGAAAAAACAGTTCTAGAATGGTAGTTGTGCAGGTGTAGATTACATTTGACCAGAGATGCTAATAGGTTTGGGTGATGTAAATAAAAACATTTTCAGTATTGAATAGAACTATTGATAGTAACTCTGGACTAGCAAATTGAGGTGGTGGTACCCATTTATAATAAAGAAGACTATAGGGTGTACTACAAGTACAGAGTAATCACACCCCTAGCCTCTATAGAAACACATATCCAGAGTGCTGGAGATTAGACTCTTGTTACTAGTTGAACATTTAATTCAAATGAACTATGTAGAGTCTGTCCAGGCAGTGAAAGTGAACAGATTTGTACCCTTGTATGGTTATGTCAGGGATTGAGGATGTTTGCTAATATAGACTAAATCTCTTCTGTGGACAATGTGATGGGATGCAACAGCATTGCCAAGCATCTACTGTGAAAGGTTCTGCTGAAGTATGGAGGAGAGAGAGATGCCATTGCTGTATGGACAGGCTATTAAGCTAGAGATGAGTTTGACAAGGTGTCTAGTTTGGGGACAAATATGTGATATCTCTCTCTCTCTCTCTCTCTCTCTTTTTTTTTTTGCAAATAACATTGTCCTTTTGTTTCATATGACTATGATCTCTAATACATATTCAGGGCATGTGTAAAGTAGCTGAGATGAAAATTAGCTCTTCTGAATTAAAGGTCGTAGTACTTTGCCAGAAATAGTGGTCTGTTCTTCTCAGATAAAGGCAGTCCTCAATGTCTTGTTCATGGGTAATGACAACCTCATGCAATGTGCACAAACCTATGAGTGCTGAACTACTGGTCTGTGATGGTGAAGAAGCAGATGATTCTTGGGCAAAGATAGGAAGTTTACTAGTCAACATCCCCTTCTTCAACTGTAAGCATGAGATGTGGCCAGTGACAGAAATAAGCTTGTTTTTTGTGTTAGAAATTACATTTCTCCCCAGTGTGATGGACTTACAATCCATGACAGGGTGATGAGTTCAGTAGCATTTGAATGTTGCTGCTCCTTTAAATAAAAATGAGGTAACTGAGGTATTTCAAACAACTTGTTATTATGACATATTCCCTTTATATTAATTCAATAAGAAGACACCATAGCAGACCTACAGCACACAAGAGGAATATATCACTTGGCTGTCCTAGGAATGTTTGGAGATCCCAACAGATGAGCTGAATTTTGGAGCAGGGAAAAAAAATGTCTGATCTGCACAGCGACCATCACAAGGAAAAGAAGAAAAATAAGGGAGGGAATATTTTTAGAGAAAATTGATTTCACTTTCATAGCATCCTGCGTAAGACATGGGATGACAGACAATGTAGATGTGCTGCTTAAACATCAGAAGAAGTCGGTGCTCAGTAATGTGTAGAGAATGGCATCCATCTATGGCAACAGTGACCTGGCTGAACTGAAGCCTAGACTTGGACTGCTGTAGGGTCAGTCAGACAAGAAACATTAAGCATCCAGAGCAAGTGTCGTCTCTTAGGAGGTGGTCATGGTTCTTAAACCACTGACAAATCACAGCAAACAAAAGTAAGCACCTGATACTTGTGCACTGATAGACGTGTGTTTGAATGAGAGAATGTGTGTTCATGATGCTTGTTCACTGATAGATGTGTGTTTGAATGAAAGAAAGTGTGTTCATGATGCTTGTCACTGACAGATGTGTGTTTGAATGAAAGAACATAGGTCCATGATTCTTGTTCACTGACAGATGTGTGTTTGAATGAAAGAGTGTGTGTTCATGATGCTTGCCACTGATAGACGTGTGTTTGAATTAAAGAACCTGTATACATGACACTTGTGCACTGATAGACCTGTGTTTGAATGAAAGAACGTGTGTTCATGATGCTTTTCACTGACAGATGTGTGTTTGAATAAAAGAACGTGTGTTCATTATGCTTGTCACTGACAGGCGTGTGTTTGAATGAAAGAACCTGTATACATGATACTTGTGCACTGATAGATGTGTGTTTGAAATAGAGAATGTGTGTCCATGATGCTTGTTCACTGATAGATGTGTTTGAATGAAAGAACGTGTGTTCATGATGCTTGTCACTGACAGACGTGTGTTTGAATGAAAGAACGTGGGTTCATGATTCTTGTTCACTGACAGATGTATGTTTGAATGAAAGAACGTGTGTTCATGATGCTTGTCACTGATAGACGTGTGTCTCATGAAAGAATGTGTGTTCATGATGCTTGTTCACTGATAGACAGGTATTTGAATGACAGAATGTGTGTTCATGATGCTTGTCACTGACAGACGTGTGTTTGAATGAAAAACGTGGCTTACTGATGCTTGTTCACTGATAGACGTGTGTTTGAATGAAAGAACGTGTGTTCATGATGCTTGTCACTGATAGACATGTGTTTGAATGAAAGAACCTTTATACATGATACTTGTGCACTGATAGACGTGTGTTTGAATGAAAGAACGTGTGTTCATGATGCTTGTCACTGATAGACATGTGTTTGAATGAGAGAACGTGTGTTCATGATGCTTGTCCACTGATAGACGTGTGTTTGAATGAGAGAACATGTGTTCATGATGCTTGTCCACTGATAGACGTGTGTTTGAATGAAAGAACATGTGTTCATGATGCTTGTCACTGACTGATGTGTGTTTGAGTGAAATAACGTGGGTTCATGATGCTTGTTCACTGATAGACGTGTGTTTGACTAAAAGAACATGTGTTCATGATGCTTGTGACTGACAGATGTGTGTTTGAATGAAATAACCTGTATACATGCTAATTCTGCACTGATAGACATGTGTATGAATGAAAGAATGTGTGTTTATGATGCTTGTCACTGATAGACGTGTGTTTGAATGAAAGAACGTGGCTTACTGATGCTTGTTCACTGATAGACGTGTGTTTGAATGAAAGAACGTGTGTTCATGATGCTTCTCACTGATAGACATGTATTTGAATGAAAGAACATGTGTTCATGATCCTTGTCACTGATAGACGTGTGTTTGAATGAAAGAACGTGTGTTCATGATGCTTGTCACTGATAGACGTGTGTTTGAATGAAAGAACGTGTGTTCATGATGCTTGTCACTGACAGACGTGTTTGAATGAAAGAATGTGTATTCATGATGCTTGTTCACTGATAAACTTACAATTGAATTAAAGAACGTGTTCATGATGCTTGTCACTGATAGATGTGTTTGAATGAAAGAAGTGTGTTCATGATGCTTGTCACTGACAGATGTGTGTTTGAATGAAAGAATGTGAGTTCATGATGCTTGCTCACTGATAGACATACATTTGAATGAAAGAACGTTTGTTCATGATGCTTGTCACTGATAGACGTATGCTTGAATGAAAGAACGTGTGTTCATGATGCTTGTCACTGACAGACGTGTGTTTGAATGAAATAACCTGTATACATGATACTTGTGCACTGATAGACGTGTGTTTGAATGAGAGAATGTGTGTTTATGATGCTTGTTCACTGATAGATGTGTGTTTGAATGAAAGAACGTGTGCTCATGATGCTTTGTCACTGACAGATATGTGTTTGAATGAAAGAACATAGGTTCATGATTCTTGTTCACTGACAGATGTGTGTTTGAGTGAAAGAATGTGTGTTCATGATGCTTGCCACTGATAGACGTGTGTTTGAATGAAAGAACCTGTATATATGATACTTGTGCACTGATAGACCTGTGTTTGAATGAAAGAACATGTGTTAATGTTGCTTTTCACTGACAGATGTGTGTTTGAATAAAAGAACCTCTGTTCATGATGCTTGTCACTCATAGACGTGTGTTTCAATGAAAGAACGTGTGTTCATGATACTTGTCACTGATAGATGTGTGTTTCATTTAACGAACATGTGTTCATGATGCTTGTCACTGATAGACGTGTGTTTGCATGAAAGAACCTGTATACATGAAACTTGTGCACTGACAGACATGTGTTTGAATGAAAGAACGTGTGTTCATGATATTTGCCACTGATGTGTGTTTGAATGAAGGAACCTGTATACATGACACTTGTGCACTGGCAGACGTTTCTTTGAATGAAAGAATGTGTGTTCATGAGGCCTGTCACTAATAGACATTCGTTTGAATGAAAGAATGTGTGTTCATGATGCTTGTCACTGATAGACGTATGTTTGAATGAAAGAACGTGTGTACATGATGCTTGTCACTGATGTGTGTTTGAATCACAGAACATGTGTTCATGGCACTTGTCACTGATAGACGTGTTTCAATGAAAGAATGTGTGTTCATGATGCTTGTCACTGATAGACATCTGTTTGCATGAAAGAACCTGTATACATGACACTTGTGCACTGACAGACATGAGTTTGAATGAAAGAACGTGTGTTCATGATGCTTGTCACTGATAGATGTGTGTTTGCATGAAAGAACCTGTATACATGACACTTGTGCACTGACAGACCTGTGTTTGAATGAAAGAATTTGTGCTCATTATGCTTGTCACTGACAGACGTGTGTTTGAATGAAAGAATGTGGCTTACTGATGCTTGTTCACTGACAGACGTGTGTTTGAATGAAAGAACGTGTGCTCATGATGATTGTCACTGATAGACGTGTGTTTGAAAGAAAGAACTTGTATACATGATACTTGTGCACTGATAGACATGTGTTTTAATGAAAGAACATGTGTTCATGATGCCTGTCACTGAAAGACATGTGTTTCAATGAAAGAACATGTGTTCATGATGCCTGTCACTAACAGACATGTATTTGAATGAAACGTGTGTTCATGATGCTTGTTCACTGAAAGATGTGTTTGATTGAAAGAACATGTGTTCATGATGCTTGTCACTGACAGACATGTGTTTGAATGAAAGAACGTGTGTTCATGATGCTTGATCACTGATAGACGTGCATTTGAATGAAAGAACGTGTGTTCATGATACTTGTCACTGACAGATGTGTGTTTGAATGAAAGAACATAGGTTCATGATACTTGTCACTGATAGACGTGTGTTTCAATGAAAGAATGCGTGTTCATGATGCTTGTCACTGATAGACGTGTGTTTGCATGAAAGAACCTGTATACATGACACTTGTGCACTGACAGACATGAGTTTGAATGAAAGAGCGTGTGTTCGTGATGCTTGTCACTGATAGATATGTGTTTGCATGAAAGAACCTGATACATGACTCTTGTGCACTGACAGACCTGTGTTTGATTGAAAGAATTTGTGTTCATGATGCTTGTCACTAATAGATGTGTGTTTGAATGAAAGACCATGTGTTCATGAGACAATTCACTGATAGACATGTGCTTGCCTGAAAGAACGTGTGTTCATGATGCTTGTCATTCATAGACGTGTGTTTGAATGAGAGAACGTAAGTTCATGATGCTTGTCACTGACAGACGTGTTTGAATGAAAAAATGTGTGTTCATGATGCTTGTTCACTGATAAACATACAATTGAATGAAAGAACATGTGTTCATGATGCTTGTCACTGATAGATGTGTTTAAATGAAAGAATGTATGTTCAAGATGCTTGTCCTTGACATACATGTGTTTGAATGAAAGAATGTGTGTTCATGATGCTTGCTCACAGATAGACGTACATTTGAATGAAAGAACGTGTGTTCATGATGCTTGTCACTGATAGACATATGCTTGAATGAAAGAACGTGTGTTCATTATGCTTGTCACTGACAGACGTGTGTTTGAATGAAAGAACCTGTATAAATGATACTTGTGCACTGATAGATGTGTGTTTGAAATAGAGAATGTGTGTCCATGATGCTTGTTCACTGATAGATGTGTTTGAATGAAAGAACGTGTGTTCATGATGCTTGTCACTGACAGACGTGTGTTTGAATGAAAGAACGTGTGTTCATGATGCTTGTCACTGACAGACATGTGTTTGAATGAAAGAACGTGGGTTCATGATTCTTGTTCACTGACAGATGTATGTTTGAATGAAAGAACGTGTGTTCATGATGCTTGCCACTGATAGATGTGTGTTTGCTTGAAATAACCTGTATACATGAAACTTGTGCACTGACAGACATGTGTTTGAATGAAAAAACGTGTTCATGATGCTTGTCACTGATAGATGTGTGTTTGAATGAAAGAACCTGTATACATGACACTTGTGCACTGACAAACGTTTCTTTGAATGAAAGAATGATGCTTGTCACTAATAGACATGAGTTTGAATGAAAGAACGTGTGTTCATGATGCTTGTCACTGATAGACGTGTGTCTCATGAAAGAATGTGTGTTCATGATGCTTGTTCACTGATAGACAGGTATTTGAATGACAGAATGTGTGTTCATGATGCTTGTCACTGACAGACATGTGTTTGAATGAAAAATGTGGCTTACTGATGCTTGTTCACTGATAGACGTGTGTTTGAATGAAAGAACGTGTGTTCATGATGCTTGTCACTGATAGACGTGTGTTTGAATGAAAGAACCTGTATACATGATACTTGTGCACTGATAGACGTGTGTTTGAATGAAAGAATGTGTGTTCATGATGCTTGTCACTGATAGACATGTGTTTGAATGAGAGAACATGTGTTCATGATGCTTGTCCACTGAAAGACGTGTGTTTGAATGAGAGAACATGTGTTCATGATGCTTGTCCACTGATAGACGTGTGTTTGAATGAAAGAACATGTGTTCATGATGCTTGTCACTGACAGATGTGTGTTTGAGTGAAATAACGTGGGTTCATGATGCTTGTTCACTGATAGACATGTGTTTGAATAAAAGAACATGTGTTCATGATGCTTGTGACTGACAGATGTGTGTTTGAATGAAATAACCTGTATACATGATAATTCTGCACTGATAGACATGTGTATGAATGAAAGAATGTGTGTTTATGATGCTTGTCACTGATAGACGTGTGTTTGAATGAAAGAACGTGGCTTACTGATGCTTGTTCACTGATAGACATGTATTTGAATGAAAGATCTTGTGTTCATGATCCTTGTCACTGATAGACGTGTGTTTGAATGAAAGAATGTATGTTCATGATGCTTGTCACTGATAGACGTGTATTTGAATGAAAGAACGTGAGTTCATGATGCTTGTCACTGACAGACGTGTTTGAATGAAAGAATGTGTGTTCATGATGCTTGTTCACTGATAAACTTACAATTGAATGAAAGAACGTGTTCATGATGCTTGTCACTGATAGATGTGTTTGAATGAAAGAATGTGTGTTCATGATGCTTGTCACTGACAGACGTGTGTTTGAATGAAAGAATGTGAGTTCATGATGTTTGATCACTGATAGACGTACATTTGAATGAAAGAAATTTTGTTCATGATGCTATCACTGATAGACGTATACTTAAATGAAAGAACGTTTGTTCATGATGCTTGGCACTGACATACGTGTGTTTGAATGAAATAACCTGTATACATGATACTTGTGCCCTGATAGACGTGTGTTTGAATGAGAGAATGTGTGTTCATGATGCTTGTTCACTGATAGATGTGTGTTTGAATGAAAGAACGTGTGCTCATGATGCTTTGTCACTGACAGATGTGTGTTTGAATGAAAGAACATAGGTTCATGATTCTTGTTCACTGACAGATGTGTGTTTGAGTGAAAGAACCTGTATACATGATACTTGTGCACTGATAGACCTGTGTTTGAATGAAAGAACGTGTGTTCATGATGCTTTTCACTGACAGATGTGTGTTTGAATAAAAGAACGTCTGTTCATGATGCTTGTCACTCATAGACGTGTGTTTCAATGAAAGAACGTGTGTTCATGATACTTGTCACTGATAGATGTGTGTTTCATTTAACAAACATGTGTTCATGATGCTTGTCACTGATAGACGTGTGTTTGCATGAAAGAACCTGTATACATGAAACTTGTGCACTGACAGACATGTGTTTGAATGAAAGAACGTGTGTTCATGATACTTGCCACTGATGTGTGTTTGAATGAAACAACCTGTATACATGACACTTGTGCACTGGCAGATGTTTCTTTGAATGAAAGAATCTGTGTTCATGAGGCCTGTCACTAATAGACATTCGTTTGAATGAAAGAACGTGTGTTCATGATGCTTGTCACTGATAGACGTGTGTTTGAATGAAAGAACGTGTGTTCATGATGCTTGTCACTGATGTGTGTTTGAATCACAGAACATGTGTTCATGGCACTTGTCACTGATAGACGTGTGTTTCAATGAAAGAATGTGTGTTCATGATGCTTGTCACTGATAGACGTTTGTTTGCATGAAAGAACCTGTATACATGACACTTGTGCACTGACAGACATGAGTTTGAATGAAAGAATGTGTGTTCATGATGCTTGTTACTGATAGACGTGTGTTTGCATGAAAGAACCTCTATACATGACACTTGTGCACTGACAGACCTGTGTTTGAATGAAAGAATTTGTGCTCATGATGCTTGTCACTGACAGACGTGTGTTTGAATGAAAGAATGTGGCTTACTGATGCTTGTTCACTGACAGACGTGTGTTTGAATGAAAGAACGTGTGCTCATGATGATTGTCACTGATAGACGTGTGTTTGAAAGAAAGAACTTGTATACATGATACTTGTGCACTGATAGACATGTGTTTTAATGAAAGAACATGTGTTCATGATGCCTGTCACTGAAAGACATGTGTTTCAATGAAAAAACATGTGTTTGTGATGCCTGTCACTAACAGACGTGTGTTTGAATGAAACGTGTGTTCATGACGCTTGTTCACTGAAAGACGTGTGTTTGAATGAAACGTGTGTTCATGATGCTTGTCACTGATAGACATGTGTTTGAATGAAAGAATGCATGTTCATGATGCTTGTCACTGATAGACATGTGTTTGAATGAAAGAACGTGTGGTCATGATGCTTGTTCACTGATAGACGTGCATTTGAATGAAAGAACGTGTGTTCATGATGCTTGTCACTGATAGACGTATGCTTGAATGAAAGAATGTGTGTTCATGATGCTTGTCACTGATAGACGTGTGTTTGAATGAAAGAACATGGCTTACTGATGCTTGTTCACTGATAGAAGTATGTTTGATGAAAGAACGTGTGTTCATGATACTTGTCACTGACAGATGTGTGTTTGAATGAAAGAACATAGGTTCATGATACTTGTCACTAATAGATGTGTGTTTCAATGAAAGAATGTGTGTTCATGATGCTTGTCACTGATAGACGTGTGTTTGCATGAAAGAACCTGTATACATGACACTTGTGCACTAGCAGACATGAGTTTGAATGAAAGAATGTGTGTTCATGATGCTTGTCACTGATAGACGTGTGTTTGCATGAAAGAACCTGATACATGACATTTGTGCACTGACAGACCTGTGTTTGAATGAAAGAATTTGTGTTCATGATGCTTGTCACTAATAGATGTGTGTTTGAATGAAAGACCATGTGTTCATGAGGCAATTCACTGATAGACGTGTGTTTGACTGAAAGAACATGTGTTCATGATGCTTCTCACTCACAGACGTGTGTTTGTATGAAAGAACTTGAGTTCATGATGCTTGTCACTGACAGATGTGTTTGAATGAAAGAATGTGTGTTCATGATGCTTGTTCACTGATAAACATACAACTGAATGAAAGAACATGTGTTCATGATGCTTGTCACTGGTAGATGTGTTTGAATGAAAGAATGTGTGTTCAAGATGCTTGTCACTGACAGACGTGTGTTTGAATGAAAGAATGTGTGTTCATAATGCTTGCTCACAAATAGACATACATATGAATGAAAGAACGTGTGTTCATGATGCTTGTCACTGATAGATGTATGCTTGAATGAAAGAACGTGTGTTCATGATGCTTGTCACTGACAGACATGTGTTTGAATGAAAGAACCTGTATACATGATACTTGTGCACTGATAGACGTCTGCTTGAATGAGAGAATGTGTGTTCATGATGCTTGTTCACTGACAGATGTGTGTTTGAATGAAAGAACGTGTGTTCATGATGCTTGCCACTGATGGACGTGTGTTTGCATGAAAGAACCTATATACATGAAAATTGTGCACTGACAGACATGTGTTTGAATGAAAGAACATGTGTTCATGATGCTTGCCACTGATAGATGTGTGTTTGAATGAAAGAACCTGTATACATGACACTTGTGCACTGATAGACGTATGTTTGAATGAGAGAACGTGTGTTCATGATGCTTGTCCACTGATACACGTGTGTTTGAATGAGAGAACGTGTTCATGATGCTTGTCCACTAATAGACATTTGTTTGAATGAAAGAACATGTGTTCATGATGCTTGTCACTGACAGATGTGTGTTTGAATGAAATAACCTGTATACATGATAATTCTCCACTGATAGACATGTGTATGAATGAAAGAATGTGTGTTCATGATGCTTGTCACTGATAGACGTGTGTTTCATGAAAGAATGTGTGTTCATGATGCTTGTTCACTGATAGACAGGTATTTGAATGACAGAACGGGTGTTCATGATGCTTGTCACTGACAGACGTGTGTTTGAATGAAAGAACGTGGCTTACTGATGCTTGTTCACTGATAGACGTGTGTTTGAATTAAAGAACGTGTGTTCATGATGCTTGTCACTGATAGACATGTGTTTGAATGAAAGAACCTGTATACATGATACTTGTGCACTGATAGACATGTGTTTGAATGAGAGAATGTGTATTCATGATGCTTGTCCACTGATAGACATGTGTTTGAATGAAAGAACATGTGTTCATGATGCTTGTCACTGACAGATGTGTGTTTGAATGAAATAACCTGTATACATGATAATTCTGCACTGATAGACATGTGTATGAATGAAAGAATGTGTGTTCATGATGCTTGTCAGTGATAGACGTGTGTTTGAATGAAAGAACGTGGCTTACTGATGCTTGTCACTGATAGACATGTATTTGAATGAAAGAACATGTGTTCATGATGCTTGTCACTGATAGACGTGTGTTTGAATGAAAGATCTTGCGTTCATGATATTTGTCACTGATAGATGTGTGCTTGAATGAAAGAACGTGTGTTTATGATGCTTGTCACATATAGATGTGTGTTTGAATGACAGAACATGTGTTCATGATATTTGTCACTGATAGACGTGTGTTTCAATGAAAGAATATGTGTTCATGATGCTTGTCACTGATAGACGTGTGTTTGCATGAAAGAACCTGTATACATGACACTTGTGCACTGACAGACATAAGTTTGAATGAAATAACGTGTGTTCATGATGCTTGTCACTGATAGACGTGTGTTTGCATGAAAGAACCTGTATACATGACACTTGTGCACTGACAGACATGAGTTTGAATGAAAGAATGTGTGTTCATGATGCTTGTCACTGATAGATGTGTGCTTGCATGAAAGAACCTGATACATGACACTTGTGCACTGACAGACCTGTGTTTGAATGAAATAATTTGTGTTCATGATGCTTGTCACTAATAGACGTGTGTTTGAATGAAAGACCATGTGTTCATGAGGCGATTCACTGATAGACGTGTGTTTGACTGAAAGAACATGTGTTCATGATGCTTGTCACTCATAGAGGTGTGTTTGAATGTAAGAATGTGAGTTCATGATGCTTGTCACTGACAGACGTGTTTAAATGAAAGAATGTGTGTTCATGATGCTTGTTCACTGATAAACGTACAATTGATTGAAGGAACGTGTTCATGATGCTTGTCACTGATAGATGTGTTTGAATGAAAGAATGTGTGTTCAAGATGCTTGTCACTGACAGGCGTGTGTTTGAATGAAAGAATGTGTGTTCATGATGCTTGCTCACAGATAGACGTACATTTGAATGAAAGAATGTGTGTTCATGATGGTTGTCACTGATAGACATATGCTTGAATGAAAGAACGTGTGTTCATGATGCTTGCCACTGATAGATGTGTGTTTGCATGAAAGAACCTGTATACATGAAACTTGTGCACTGACAGACATGTGTTTGAATGAAAGAACATGTGTTCATGATGCTTGCCACTGATAGATGTGTGTTTGAATGAAGGAACCTGTATACATGGCACTTGTGCACTGACAGATGTTTCTTTGAATGAAAGAATGATGCTTGTCACTAATAGACATGCGTTTGAATGAAAGAACGTGTGTTCATGATGCTTGTCACTGATAGATGTGTGTTTCATGAAAGAATGTGTGTTCATGATGCTTGTTCACTGATAGACAGGTATTTGAATGACAGAACATGTGTTCATGATGCTTGTCACTGAAAGACGTGTGTTTGAATGAAGGAACTTGTATACATGGCACTTGTGCACTGACAGATGTTTCTTTGAATGAAAGAATGATGCTTGTCACTAATAGACATGTGTTTGAATGAAAGAACGTGTGTTCATGATGCTTGTCACTGATAGATGTGTGTTTCATGAAAGAATGTGTGTTCATAATGCTTGTTCACTGATAGACAGGTATTTGAATGACAGAACATGTGTTCATGATGCTTGTCACTGACAGACGTGTGTTTGAATGAAAGAACGTGGCTTACTGATGCTTGTTCACTGATAGACATGTGTTTGAATGAAAGAACGTGTGTTCATGATGCTTGTCACTTTTAGACGTGTGTTTGAATGAAAGAACCTGAATACATGATACTTGTGCACTGATAGATGTGTGTTTGAATGAAAGAACGTGTTTTCATGTTGCTTGTCACTGATAGACATGTGTTTGAATGAGAGAATGTGTGTTCAGGATGCTTGTCCACTGATAGACGTGTGTTTGAATGACAGAACATGTGTTCATGATACTTGTCCACTGATAGACATGTGTTTGAATGAAAGAACATGTGTTCATGATGCTTGTCACTGACAGATGTGTGTCTGCGTGAAATAACGTGGGTTCATGATGCTTGTTCACTGATAGACATGTGTTTGAATAAAAGAACATGTGTTCATGATGCTTGTGACTGACAGATGTGTGTTTGAATGAAATAACCTGTATACATGATACTTCTGCACTGATAGATGTGTGTATGAATGAAAGAATGTGTGTTCAAGATGCTTGTCACTGATAGACGTGTATTTGAATGAAAGAAAATATGTTCATGATGCTTGTTCACTGATAGATATGTACTTGAATGAAAGAATGTGTGTTCATGATGGTTGTCAATGACAGATGTGTCTTTGAATGAAAGAACATGTGTTCATGATGCTTGTTCACTGACAGATATATGTTTGAATGAAAGAACGTGTGTTCATGATGCTTGCCACTGATAGACGTGTGTTTGCATGAAAGAACCTATATACATGAAACTTGTGCACTGACAGACGTGTTTGAATGAAATAACGTGTGTTCATGATGCTTGCCACTGATAGATATGTGTTTGAATGAAGGAACCTGTATACACTGTGCACTGACAGATGTTTCTTTGAATGAAAGAATGACGCTTGTCACTAATAGACATGCGGTTGAATGAAAGAATGTGTGTTCATGATGCTTGTTCACTGATAGACAGGTATTTGAATGACAGAATGTGTGTTCATGATGCTTGTCACTGACAGACGTGTGTTTGAATGAAAGAACGTGGCTTACCGATGCTTGTTCACTGATAGACGTGTGTTTGAATGAAAGAACGTGTGTTCATGATGCTTGTCACTGATAGACGTGTGTTTGAATGAAAGAACCTGTATACATGATACTTATGCACTGATAGATGTGTGTGTGAATGAAAGAACGTGTTCATGATGCTTGTCACTGATAGACATGTGTTCGAAAGAGAGAACATGTGTTCATGATGCTTGTCCACTGATAGACGTGTGTTTGAATGAAAAAACATGTGTTCATGATGCTTGTCCACTGATAGACACGTGTTTGAATGAAAGAACATGTGTTCATGATGATTGTCACTGACAGATATGTGTTTGAGTGAAATAACATTGGTTCATGATGCTTGTTCACTGATAGACGTGTGTTTGAATAAAAGAACATGTGCTCATGATGCTTGTGACTGACAGATGTGTGTTTGAATGAAATAACCTGTATACATGATACTTCTGCACTGATAGACGTGTGTATGAATGAAAGAATGTGTGTTCATGATGCTTGTCACTGATAGACGTGTATTTGAATGAAAGAACATATGTTTATGATGCTTGTTCACTGATAGACATGTATTTGAATGAAAGAATGTGTGTTCATGATGCTTGTCACTGATAGACGTGTGTTTGAATGAAAGAATGTGTGTTCATGATGCTTGTCACTGATAGATGCGTTTGAATGAATGAAAATGTCTTCATGATGCTTGTCACTGATAGATGTGTTTGACTGAACGAACGTGTGTTCATGAAGCTTGTCACTGATAGGCGTGTGTTTGAATGAAAAAAAACTGTAAACATGATGCTTGTGCACTGATAGATGTGTGTTTAAATGAAAGAACATGTGTTCATGATGCTTGTCACTGATAGACGTGTGTTTGAATGAAAGGACGTGTGTTCATGATGCTTGTTACTGATGGATGTTTGTTTGACTGAAAGAATGTGTGTTTATGATGCTTGCCACTGATAGACGTGTGTTTGAATGAAAGAACCTGTAAACATGATGCTTGATCACTGATAGATGTCTGTTTGAATGAAAGAACGTGCGTTCATGATGCTTGTCACTGATAGCTATGTGTTTGAATGAAAGAACCTGTAAACATGATGCTTGTGCACTGATAGATATGTGTTTAAATGAAATAACGTGTGTTCATGATGCTTGTCATTGATAGATGTGTGTTTGAATGAAAAAGCTGTAAACATGATGCTTGTGCGCTGATAGATGTGTGTTTGAATGAAAGAACGTGTGTTCATGATGCTTGTTACTGATAGATGTTTGTCTGAATGAAAGAATGTGTGCTCATGATGCTTGTCATTGATAGACGTGTGTTTGACTGAAAGAACGTGTGTTCATGATGCTTGTCACTGATAGACATGTGTTTGAATGAAAAAACCTGTAAACATGATGCTTGTGCACAGACAGACCTGTGTTTAAATGAAAGAACATGTGTTCATGATACTTGTGCACTGATAGACGTGTCTTTTAATGAAAGAACATGTGTTCACGACGCTTGTCCACTGATGGACATGAGTTTGAATGAAAGAACGTGTGTTCATGATGCTTGTCACTGATAGATGTGTGTTTGAATGAAGAATGTGTGTTCGTGATTCTTGTCACTGACATGTTTATTTTAATGAAACAACGTGTGTTCATAATGCTTGTTCACTGAGAGACGTGTGTTTAAATGAAAGAAGGTGTGTTCATGTTCCTTGTCACTGATAGCCATGTGTTTGAATGAAAGAACATGTGTTCATGATGCTTGTCACTGTTAGACATGTGTTTGAATGAAAGAACGTGTTTTCATGATACTTGTCACTCAAAGACGTGTGTTTGAATGAAAGAACTTGTATACATGCTTGTCACTGATAGACGTAATAAATGAAAGAACGTGTGTTCATGATGCTTGTCACTGATAGAAGTGTTTAAATGAAAGAAGGTGCGTTCATGATGCTTGTCACTGATGGTCGTGTGTTTGAATGAAAGAAGATGTTTTCATGATGTTTGTCACTGATAGACATGTGTTTGAATGAAAGAACCTGTAGACATGATGCTTGAGCACTGATAGACATGCGTTTAAATGAAAGAACCTGTATACATGATGCTTGTCACTGATAGATGTGTGTTTGACTGAAAGAAGGTGTGTTCATGATGCTAATCACTGATAGATGTGTGTTTGAATGAAAGAACATGTCTTCATAATTCTTGTCACTGATAGACGTATGTTTGAATGAAAGAATGTGTGTTCGTGATGCTTGTTCACTGATACAGGTGTGTTTGAATGAAAAACATGTTCATGATACTTGTCACTGATACACGTGTATGAATAAAAGAATGTGTGTTCATGAAGCTTGCGCACTAATAGACATGTGTTTGAATGAAAGAAGGTGCGTTCATGATGCTTGTCACTGACAGACGTATGTTTGAATGAAAGAACATGTGCTCATGATACTTGTCACTGATACACGTGTGTATGAATAAAAGAACGTGTGTTTATGAAGCTTGCGCACTAATAGACATGTGTTTGAATGAAAGAAGGTGCGTTCATGATGCTTGTCACTGATAGACGGGTGTTTGAATAAAAGAACGTGTGTTCATGATGCGTGTTCATTGATAGAGGTGTGTTTGATGGAAAAAGCATGTGTTCATGATGCTTGTTCACTAATAGACATGTTTTTGAATGAAAGAACATGCGTTCATGATGGTTGTCACTGATAAACGTGGGTTTCAATGAAAGAACATGTGTTCATCATGCTTCTCACTGATATACGTCTTTGAATGAAAGAACATGTCTTTATGATGCTTGTGCAGAGATAGATGAGTGTTTGAATGAAAGAACATGTGTTCATGATGCTTGTCACTGATAGATGTGTGTTTGAAAGAAAGAACATGTGTTCATGTTGCTTGTTCACTGATAGACTTGTGTTTGAATGAAAGAACGTGTGTTCATGATGCCTGTCCACCCACAGATGTGTGTTTGAATGAAAGAACATGTGTTCATGATGCTTGTTCACTGATGGATGTGTGTTTGAATGAAATAATGTGTTTTCATGATGCTTGTCACTGATAGACATGTTTGAATGAAAGAACATGTGTTCATGATGCTTGTTACTGATAGACGTGTTTGAATGAAAGAACATGTGTTCATGATGCTTGTCACTGATAGACGTGTGTTTGAATGAAAGAACATGCGTTCATGATACTTGTCACTGATAGACATGTTTGAATGAAAGAAGATGTATTCATGATGCTTGTCACTGATAGACGTGTGTTTGAATGAAAGAACGTGCGTTCATGATGCTTGTCACTGATAGCCATGTGTTTGAATGAAAGAACCTGTAGACATGATGCTTGAGCACTGATAGATGTGTGTTTGAATGAAAGTACGTGTGTTCATGATGCTTGTCACTGATACCATGTGTTTGAATGAAAGAACCTGTAGACCTGATGTTTGAGCACTGATAGACATGTGTTTGAATAAAAGAACATGTGTTCATGATGACTGTCACTGATAGATGTGTGTTTGAATGAAAGAACCTGTATACATGATGCCTATCACTGATAGATGTGTGTTTGAATGAAGAATGTGTGTTCATGATGCTTGTCACTGATAGACGTTTATTTTAATGAAAGAACATGTGTTTATAATGCTTGCGCACTAATAGACATGTGTTTGAATGAAAGAAGGTGCGTTCATGATGCTTGTCACTGATAGACGGGTGTTTGAATAAAAGAACGTGTGTTCATGATGCTTGTTCACTGATAGAGGTGTGTTTGATTGAAAAAGCATGTGTTCATGATGCTTGTTCACTAATAGACATGTTTTTGAATGAAAGAATATGCGTCCATGATGGTTGTCACTGATAAATGTGGGTTTCAATGAAAGAACATGTGTTCATCATGCTTCTCACTGATATACGTCTTTGAATGAAAGAACATGTCTTTATGATGCTTGTGCAGAGATAGATGTGTGTTTGAATGAAAGAACATGTGTTCATGTTGCTTGTTCACTGATAGACTTGTGTTTGAATGAAAGAACGTGTGTTCGTGATGCCTGTCCACACACAGATGTGTGTTTGAATGAAAGAACATGTGTTCATGATGCTTGTTCACTGATAGACGTGTGTTTGAATGAAAGAATGTGTTTTCATGATGCTTGTCACTGATAGACGTGTTTGAATGAAAGAACATGTGTTCATGATGCTTGTTACTGATAGACGTGTTTGAATGAAAGAACATGTGTTCATGATGCTTGTCACTGATAGACGTGTGTTTGAATGAAAGAACATGCGTTCATGATACTTGTTACTGATAGACATGTTTGAATGAAAGAAGATGTATTCATGATGCTTGTCACTGATAGACGTGTGTTTGAATGAAAGAACGTGTGTTCATGATGCTTGTCACTGATAGCCATGTGTTTGAATGAAAGAACCTGTAAACATGATGCTTGAGCACTGATAGATGTGTGTTTGAATGAAAAAACATGTGTTCATGATGCTTGTCACTGATAGCCATGTGTTTGAATGAAAGAACCTGTAGACCTGATGTTTGAGCACTGATAGACATGTGTTTGAATAAAAGAACATGTGTTCATGATGACTGTCACTGATAGACGTGTGTTTGAATGAAAGAACCTGTATACATGATGCCTGTCACTGATAGATGTGTGTTTGAATGAAGAACATGTGTTCATGATGCTTGTCACTGATAGACGTTTATTTTAATGAAAGAACGTGTGTTTATGATGCTTGCTCACTGATAGACGTGTGTTTGAATGAAAGAATGTGGCTTACTGATGCTTGTTCACTGATAGACGTGTGTTTGAATGAAGGAATGTGTGTTCATGATTGTCTCTGATAGACGTGTGTTTGAATGAAAGAATGTGTGTTCATGATTGTCACTGATAGATGTGTGTTTGAATGAAAGAACTTCTCCATGATGCTTGTCACTGATAGACGTGTTTGAATGAAATAACATGTGTTCATGATGCTTGCGCACTGATAGATGTGTGTTTGAATGATAGAAGGTGTGTTCATGATGCTTGTCACTGATAGATGTGTGTTTTAATAAAGAAGATATATTTATACTTGTCACTGATAGACGTGTTTGAATGAAAGAATGTGTTCATGACATTTGTTCACTGATAGACGTGTGTTTGAATGAAAGAACATGTGTTTGTAATGCTTGTCACTGACAGACGTGGGTTTGAATGAAAAAACATGTGTTCATGATGTTTGCGCACTGATAGACGTGTTTGAATGAAAGAAGGTGTGTTCCTGATACTTGTCACTGATAGACGTGTGTCTGAATGAAAGAACATGTGTTCATGATACTTGTCACTGATACATGTGTGTTTGAATGAAAGAATGTGTGTTCATGAAGCATGCTCACTAATAGACATGTGTTTGAATAAAAGAAGGTGTGTTCATGATGCTTATTACTGATACATGTGTGTTTGAATGAAAGAACGTGTTCATGATGCTTGTCACTGATAGACGTGTATTTGAATGAAAGAATGTGTGTTCATGATTGTCACTGATAGACATGTGTTTGAATGAAAGAACTTCTCCATGATGCTTGTCACTGATAGACGTGTTTGAATGAAATAACGTGTTCATGATGCTTGCGCACTGATAGATGTGTGTTTGAATGATAGAAGGTGTGTTCATGATGCTTGTCACTGATAGACGTGTGTTTTAATGAAGAAGATATATTTATACTTGTCACTGATAGACGTGTTTGAATGAAAGAATGTGTTCATGACATTTGTTCACTGATAGACGTGTGTTTGAATGAAAGAACATGTGTTTGTGATGCTTGTTACTGACAGACGTGGGTTTGAATGAAAAAACATGTGTTCATGATGTTTGCGCACTGATAGATGTGTTTGAATGAAAGAAGGTGTGTTCCTGATACTTGTCACTGATAGACGTGTGTCTGAATGAAACAACATGTCTTCATGATACTTGTCACTGATACATGTGTTTGAATGAAAGAATGTGTGTTCATGAAGAGTGCTCACTAATAGACATGTGTTTGAATAAAAGAAGGTGTGTTCATGATGCTTATTACTGATACACGTGTGTTTGAATGAAAGAATGTGTTCATGATGCTTGTCACTGATAGACATGTGTTTGAATAAAACAACGTGTGTTCATGATGCTTCTTCACTGATAGAGGTGTGTTTGAATGAAAAAAACATGTGTTCATGATGCTTGTTCACTAATAGACGTGTTTTTGAATGAAAGAACATGCTTTCGTGATGGTTCTCACTGATAAATGTGGATTTCAATGAATGAACCTGTATACATGATGCTTGTCACTGATAGATGTGTGTTTGAATGAAAGAACGTGTGTTCATAATGCTTGTTACTGATAGATGTTTGTTTGAATGAAAGAACGTGTGTTCATGATGCTTGTCACTGATAGACATATGTTTGAATGAAAGAACGTGCTTTCATGATGCTTGTCACTGATAGCCATGTGTTTGAATTAAAGAACCTGTAGACATGATGCTTGTCACTGATAGATGTGTGTTTGACTGAAAGAACGTGTGTTCATGATGCTTGTCACTGATAGATGTGTGTTTGAATGAAAAAAACCTGTAAACATGATGCTTGTGCACTGATAGATGTGTGTTTGAATGAAAGGACATGCGTTCATGATGCTTGTGCACTGATGGACATGTGTTTGAATGAAAGGACATGTGTTCATGATGCTTGTCCACTGATAGACGTGAGTTTGAATGAAAGAACGAGTGTTCGTGATGCTTGTCACTGATAGATGTGTGCTTGAATGAAGAATGTGTGTTCATGATGCTTGTCACTGACAGATGTTTATTTTAATGAAAGAACGTGTGTTCATGATGCTTGTTCACTGAGAGACGTGTGTTTAAATGAAAGGTGTGTTCATGTTCCTTGTCACTGATAGCCATGTGTTTGAATGAAAGAACATGTGTTCATGATGCTTGTCACTGTTAGACATGTGTTTGAATGAAAGAACGTGTTTTCATGATGCTTGTCACTCAAAGACGGTGTGTGAATGAAAGAAGCTGTATACATGCTTGTCACTGATAGACATGATATAAATGAAAGAACGTGTGATCATGATGCTTGTCACTGATAGAAGTGTTTAAATGAAAGAAGGTGTGTTCATGATGCTTGTCACTGATGGTCGTGTGTTTGAATGAAAGAAGATGTATTCATGATGCTTGTCACTGATAGACGTGTGTTTGAATGAAAGAACGTGCGTTCATGATGCTTGTCACTGATAGTCATGTGTTTAAATGAAAGAACCTGTAGACATGATGCTTGAGCACTGATAGATGTGTGCTTGAATGAAAGAACCTGTTCATGATGCTTGTCACTGATAGAAGGGTTTGAATGAAAGAATGTGTGTTCATGATGCTTGTCACTGATAGACGTCTGTTTGCATGAAAGAACCTGTATACATGACACTTGTGCACTGACAGACATGAGTTTGAATGAAAGAACGTGTGTTCATGATGCTTGTCACTGATAGATGTGTGTTTGAATGAAAGAATGCGTGTTCATGATGCTTGTCACTGACAGACGTGTGTTTGAATGGAAGAACATGTGTTCATAATGCTTGCTCACTGATAGACGTGTGTTTGAATGAAAGAAGGTGTGTTCATGATACTTGTCACTGAAAGATGTGTGTTTGAATGAAAGAACATGTGTTCACGATACTTGTCACTGATACACATGTGTTTGAATGAAAGAACTTGTCAACTTGAAGCTTGCACACTGACAGATGTGTGTTTGACTGAAAGAAGGTGTGTTCATGATGCTTGTTCACTGATACAGGTGTGTTTGAATGAAAAAACATGAGTTCATGATGCATGTTCACTGATAGATTTTTTTTTAATGAAAGAACATGATTTCATGATGGTTGTCACTGATTAACATGGGATTCAATGAAAGATCATGTGTTCGTGATGCGTGTTCACTGATATACGTGTTTGAATGAAAGAACGTGTGCTCATGATGCTTGTCACTGACAGATGTGTGTTTGAATGAAAGAACTTGGGGTCATGATGCTTGTTCACTGATAGAAGTGCATTTGAATGAAAGAACGTGTGTTCATGATGCATATCACTGATAGACGTGTGTTTGAATGAAAGAACCTGTATACATGATTCTTGTACATTGATAGACATGCGTTTGAATGAAAGAATATGTGTTCATTATGTTTGTTCACTGATAGATGTGTGTTTGAATGAATGAATGTGTGGTCATGATGCTTGTTCACTAATAGACGTGTTTGAATGAAAGAACGTGTGTTCATGATGCTTGTCACTAATAGACATGCGTTTGAATGAACGAATGTGTATTCATGATGCTTGTCACTAATAGACGTGTTTGAATGAATGAACTTGTGTTCATGATGCTTGTTCACTGATAGACGTGTTTGAATGAAAGAATGTGCGTTCATGATGCTTGTCACTGATAGATGTGTGCTTGAATGAAGGAACCTGTATACACTGTGCACTGACAGATGTTTCTTTGAATGAAAGAATGATGCTTGTCACTAATAGACATGCATTTGAATGAAAGAATGTGTGTTCATGATGCTTGTCACTGATAGACGTGTGTTTCATGAAAGAATGTGTGTTTATGATGCTTGTTCACTGAGAGACAGGTATTTGAATGACAGAACGTGTTCATGATGCTTGTCACTGACAGACGTGTGTTTGAATGAAAGAACGTGGCTTACTGATGCTTGTTCACTGATAGACATGTGTTTGAATGAAAGAACGTGTGTTCATGATGCTTGTCACTGATAGACGTGTGTTTGAATGAAAGAACCTGTATACATGATACTTGTGCACTGATAGATGTGTGTTTGAATGAAAGAACGTGTGTTCATGATGCTTGTCACTGACAGACATGTGTTCGAAAGAGCGAACGTGTGTTCATGATGCTTGTCCACTGATAGATGTGTGTTTGAATGAAAGAACATGTGTTCATGATGCTTGCCACTGATAGACATGTGTTTGAATGAAAGAACATGTGTTCATGATGCTTGTCACTGACAGATGTGTGTTTGAATGAAGGAACCTGTATACTTGGCACTTGTGCACTGACAGACGTTTCTTTGAATGAAAGAATGATGCTTGTCACTAATAGACATGCGTTTGAATGAAAGAACGTGTGTTCATGATGCTTGTCACTGATAGATGTGTGTTTCATGAAAGAATGTGTGTTCATGATGCTTGTTCACTGATAGACAGGTATTTGAATGACAGAACATGTGTTCATGATGCTTGTCACTGACAGACGTGTGTTTGAATGAAGGAACTTGTATACATGGCACTTGTGCACTGACAGATGTTTCTTTGAATGAAAGAATGATGCTTGTCACTAATAGACGTGTTTGAATGAAAGAACGTGTGTTCATGATGCTTGTCACTGATAGATGTGTGTTTCATGAAAGAATGTGTGTTCATGATACTTGTTCACTGATAGACAGGTATTTGAATGACAGAACATGTGTTCATGATGCTTGTCACTGACAGACGTGTGTTTGAATGAAAGAACGTGGCTTACTGATGCTTGTTCACTGATAGACGTGTGTTTGAATGAAAGAACGTGTGTTCATGATGCTTGTCACTTTTAGATATGTGTTTGAATGAAAGAACCTGAATACATGATACTTGTGCACTGATAGATGTGTGTTTGAATGAAAGAACATGTGTTCATGTTGCTTGTCACTGATAGACATGTGTTTGAATGAGAGAATGTGTGTTCAGGATGCTTGTCCACTGATAGACGTGTGTTTGAATGAGAGAACATGTGTTCATGATACTTGTCCACTGATAGATATGTGTTTGAATGAAAGAACATGTGTTCATGATGCTTGTCACTGACAGATGTGTGTCTGCGTGAAATAACGTGGGTTCATGATGCTTGTTCACTGATAGACATGTGTTTGAATAAAAGAACATGTGTTCATGATGCTTGTGACTGACAGATGTGTGTTTGAATGAAATAACCTGTATACATGATACTTCTGCACTGATAGATGTGTGTATGAATGAAAGAATGTTTGTTCAAGATGCTTGTCACTGATAGACGTGTATTTGAATGAAAGAACATATGTTCATGATGCTTGTTCACTGATAGACATGTATTTGAATGAAAGAATGTGTGTTCATGATGGTTGTCAATGACAGATGTGTCTTTGAATGAAAGAACATGTGTTCATGATGCTTGTTCACTGACAGATATATGTTTGAATGAAAGAACGTGTGTTCATGATGCTTGCCACTGATAGACGTGTGTTTGCATGAAAGAACCTATATACATGAAACTTGTGCACTGACAGACGTGTTTGAATGAAATAACGTGTGTTCATGATGCTTGCCACTGATAGATGTGTGTTTGAATGAAGGAACCTGTATACACTGTGCACTGACAGATGTTTCTTTGAATGAAAGAATGACGCTTGTCACTAATAGACATGCGGTTGAATGAAAGAATGTGTGTTCATGATGCTTGTCACTGATAGACGTGTGTTTCATGAAAGAATGTGTGTTCATGATGCTTGTTCACTGATAGACAGGTATTTGAATGACAGAATGTGTGTTCATGATGCTTGTCGCTGACAGACGTGTGTTTGAATGAAAGAACGTGGCTTACCGATGCTTGTTCACTGATAGACATGTGTTTGAATGAAAGAACGTGTGTTCATGATGCTTGTCACTGATAGACGTGTGTTTGAATGAAAGAACCTGTATACATGATACTTATGCACTGATAGATGTGTGTGTGAATGAAAGAACGTGTTCATGATGCTTGTCACTGATAGACATGTGTTCGAAAGAGAGAACATGTGTTCATGATGCTTGTCCACTGATAGACGTGTGTTTGAATGAGAGAACATGTGTTCATGACGCTTGTCCACTGATAGACGTGTGTTTGAATGAAAAAACATGTGTTCATGATACTTGTCCACTGATAGACACGTGTTTGAATGAAAGAACATGTGTTCATGATGATTGTCACTGACAGATATGTGTTTGAGTGAAATAACATTGGTTCATGATGCTTGTTCACTGATAGACGTGTGTTTGAATAAAAGAACATGTGTTCATGATGCTTGTGACTGACAGATGTGTGTTTGAATGAAATAACCTGTATACATGATACTTCTGCACTGATAGACGTGTGTATGAATGAAAGAATGTGTGTTCATGATGCTTGTCACTGATAGACGTGTATTTGAATGAAAGAACATATGTTCATGATGCTTGTTCACTGATAGACATGTATTTGAATGAAAGAATGTGTGTTCATGATGCTTGTCACTGATAGATGCGTTTGAATGAATGAAAATGTCTTCATGATGCTTGTCACTGATAGATGTGTTTGACTGAACGAACGTGTGTTCATGAAGCTTGTCACTGATAGGCGTGTGTTTGAATGAAAAAAAACTGTAAACATGATGCTTGTGCACTGATAGATGTGTGTTTAAATGAAAGAACATGCGTTCATGATGCTTGTCACTGATAGACGTGTGTTTGAATGAAAGGACGTGTGTTCATGATGCTTGTTACTGATGGATGTTTGTTTGACTGAAAGAATGTGTGTTTATGATGCTTGCCACTGATAGACGTGTGTTTGAATGACAAAGCCTGTAAACATGATGCTTGTGCACCGATAGATGTGTGTTTAAATGAAAGAACGTGTGCTCATGACGCTTGTCACTGATAGACATGTGTTTGAATGAAAGAACCTGTAAACATGATGCTTGATCACTGATAGATGTCTGTTTGAATGAAAGAACGTGCGTTCATGATGCTTGTCACTGATAGCTATGTGTTTGAAAGAAAGAACCTGTAAACATGATGCTTGTGCACTGATAGATGTGTGTTTGAATGAAAGAACGTGTGTTCATGATGCTTGTTACTGATAGATGTTTGTCTGAATGAAAGAATGTGTGCTCATGATGCTTGTCATTGATAGACGTGTGTTTGACTGAAAGAACGTGTGTTCATGATGCTTGTCACTGATAGACATGTGTTTGAATGAAAAAACCTGTAAACATGATGCTTGTGCACAGACAGACCTGTGTTTAAATGAAAGAACATGTGTTCATGATACTTGTGCACTGATAGACGTGTGTTTTAATGAAAGAACATGTGTTCATGACGCTTGTCCACTGATGGACATGAGTTTGAATGAAAGAACGTGTGTTCATGATGCTTGTCACTGATAGATGTGTGTTTGAATGAAGAATGTGTGTTCATGATTCTTGTCACTGACAGATGTTTATTTTAATGAAACAACGTGTGTTCATAATGCTTGTTCACTGAGAGACGTGTGTTTAAATGAAAGAAGGTGTGTTCATGTTCCTTGTCACTGATAGCCATGTGTTTGAATGAAAGAACATGTGTTCATGATGCTTGTCACTGTTAGACATGTGTTTGAATGAAAGAACGTGTTTTCATGATACTTGTCACTCAAAGACGTGTGTTTGAATGAAAGAACTTGTATACATGCTTGTCACTGATAGACGTGATAAATGAAAGAACATGTGTTCATGATGCTTGTCACTGATAGAAGTGTTTAAATGAAAGAAGGTGCGTTCATGATGCTTGTCAATGATGGTCGTGTGTTTGAATGAAAGAAGATGTTTTCATGATGTTTGTCACTGATAGACATGTGTTTGAATGAAAGAACCTGTAGACATGATGCTTGAGCACTGATAGACATGCGTTTAAATGAAAGAACCTGTATACATGATGCTTGTCACTGATAGATGTGTGTTTGACTGAAAGAAGGTGTGTTCATGATGCTAATCACTGATAGATGTGTGTTTGAATGAAAGAAAATGTCTTCATAATTCTTGTCACTGATAGACGTATGTTTGAATGAAAGAATGTGTGTTTGTGATGCTTGTTCACTGATACAGGTGTGTTTGAATGAAAAAACATGCGTTCATGATACTTGTCACTGATACACGTGTGTATGAATAAAAGAATGTGTGTTCATGAAGCTTGCGCACTAATAGACATGTGTTTGAATGAAAGAAGGTGCGTTCATGATGCTTGTCACTGACAGACATATGTTTGAATGAAAGAACATGTGCTCATGATACTTGTCACTGATACACGTGTGTATGAATAAAAGAACGTGTGTTTATGAAGCTTGCGCACTAATAGACATGTGTTTGAATGAAAGAAGGTGCGTTCATGATGCTTGTCACTGATAGACGGGTGTTTGAATAAAAGAACGTGTGTTCATGATGCTTGTTCATTGATAGAGGTGTGTTTGATTGAAAAAGCATGTGTTCATGATGCTTGTTCACTAATAGACATGTTTTTGAATGAAAGAACATGCGTTCATGATGGTTGTCACTGATAAACGTGGGTTTCAATGAAAGAACATGTGTTCATCATGCTTCTCACTGATATACGTCTTTGAATGAAAGAACATGTCTTTATGATGCTTGTGCAGAGATAGATGAGTGTTTGAATGAAAGAACATGTGTTCATGATGCTTGTCACTGATAGATGTGTGTTTGAAAGAAAGAACATGTGTTCATGTTGCTTGTTCACTGATAGACTTGTGTTTGAATGAAAGAACGTGTGTTCATGATGCCTGTCCACACACAGATGTGTGTTTGAATGAAAGAACATGTGTTCATGATGCTTGTTCACTGATAGATGTGTGTTTGAATGAAATAATGTGTTTTCATGATGCTTGTCACTGATAGACATGTTTGAATGAAAGAACATGTGTTCATGATGCTTGTTACTGATAGACGTGTTTGAATGAAAGAACATGTGTTCATGATGCTTGTCACTGATAGACGTGTGTTTGAATGAAAGAACATGCATTCATGATACTTGTCACTGATAGACATGTTTGAATGAAAGAAGATGTATTCATGATGCTTGTCACTGATAGACGTGTGTTTGAATGAAAGAACGTGCGTTCATGATGCTTGTCACTGATAGCCATGTGTTTGAATGAAAGAACCTGTAGACATGATGCTTGAGCACTGATAGATGTGTGTTTGAATGAAAGAACGTGTGTTCATGATGCTTGTCACTGATACCATGTGTTTGAATGAAAGAACCTGTAGACATGATGCTTGAGCACTGATAGATGTGTGTTTGAATGAAAGAACGTGTTTTCATGATGCTTGTCACTGATAGACATGTTTGAATGAAAGAACATGTGTTCATGATGCTTGTTACTGATAGACGTGTTTGAATGAAAGAACATGTGTTCATGATGCTTGTCACTGATAGACGTGTGTTTGAATGAAAGAACATGCATTCATGATACTTGTCACTGATAGACATGTTTGAATGAAAGAAGATGTATTCATGATGCTTGTCACTGATAGACGTGTGTTTGAATGAAAGAACGTCGTTCATGATGCTTGTCACTGATAGCCATGTGTTTGAATGAAAGAACCTGTAGACATGATGCTTGAGCACTGATAGATGTGTGTTTGAATGAAAGAACGTGTGTTCATGATGCTTGTCACTGATACCATGTGTTTGAATGAAAGAACCTGTAGACCTGATGTTTGAGCACTGATAGACATGTGTTTGAATAAAAGAACATGTGTTCATGATGACTGTCACTGATAGATGTGTGTTTGAATGAAAGAACCTGTATACATGATGCCTATCACTGATAGATGTGTGTTTGAATGAAGAATGTGTGTTCATGATGCTTGTCACTGATAGACGTTTATTTTAATGAAAGAACGTGTGTTTATGATGCTTGCGCACTAATAGACATGTGTTTGAATAAAGGAAGGTGCGTTCATGATGCTTGTCACTGATAGACGGGTGTTTGAATAAAAGAACGTGTGTTCATGATGCTTGTTCACTGATAGAGGTGTGTTTGATTGAAAAAGCATGTGTTCATGATGCTTGTTCACTAATAGACATGTTTTTGAATGAAAGAATATGCGTCCATGATGGTTGTCACTGATAAATGTGGGTTTCAATGAAAGAACATGTGTTCATCATGCTTCTCACTGATATACGTCTTTGAATGAAAGAACATGTCTTTATGATGCTTGTGCAGAGATAGATGTGTGTTTGAATGAAAGAACATGTGTTCATGTTGCTTGTTCACTGATAGACTTGTGTTTGAATGAAAGAACGTGTGTTCATGATGCCTGTCCACACACAGATGTGTGTTTGAATGAAAGAACATGTGTTCATGATGCTTGTTCACTGATAGACGTGTGTTTGAATGAAAGAATGTGTTTTCATGATGCTTGTCACTGATAGACGTGTTTGAATGAAAGAACATGTGTTCATGATGCTTGTTACTGATAGATGTGTTTGAATGAAAGAACATGTGTTCATGATGCTTGTCACTGATAGACGTGTGTTTGAATGAAAGAACATGCGTTCATGATACTTGTTACTGATAGACATGTTTGAATGAAAGAAGATGTATTCATGATGCTTGTCACTGATAGACGTGTGTTTGAATGAAAGAACGTGTGTTCATGATGCTTGTCACTGATAGCCATGTGTTTGAATGAAAGAACCTGTAGACATGATGCTTGAGCACTGATAGATGTGTGTTTGAATGAAAAAACATGTGTTCATGATGCTTGTCACTGATAGCCATGTGTTTGAATGAAAGAACCTGTAGACCTGATGTTTGAGCACTGATAGACATGTGTTTGAATAAAAGAACATGTGTTCATGATGACTGTCACTGATAGACGTGTGTTTGAATGAAAGAACCTGTATACATGATGCCTGTCACTGATAGATGTGTGTTTGAATGAAGAACATGTGTTCATGATGCTTGTCACTGATAGACGTTTATTTTAATGAAAGAACGTGTGTTTATGATGCTTGCTCACTGATAGACGTGTGTTTGAATGAAAGAATGTGGCTTACTGATGCTTGTTCACTGATAGACGTGTGTTTGAATGAAAGAATGTGTGTTCATGATTGTCTCTGATAGACGTGTGTTTGAATGAAAGAATGTGTGTTCATGATTGTCACTGATAGACGTGTGTTTGAATGAAAGAACTTCTCCATGATGCTTGTCACTGATAGACGTGTTTGAATGAAATAACATGTGTTCATGATGCTTGTGCACTGATAGATGTGTGTTTGAATGATAGAAGGTGTGTTCATGATGCTTGTCACTGATAGATGTGTGTTTTAATGAAGAAGATATATTTATACTTGTCACTGATAGACGTGTTTGAATGAAAGAATGTGTTCATGACATTTGTTCACTGATAGACGTGTGTTTGAATGAAAGAACATGTGTTTGTAATGCTTGTCACTGACAGACGTGGGTTTGAATGAAAAAACATGTGTTCATGATGTTTGCGCACTGATAGACGTATTTGAATGAAAGAAGGTGTGTTCCTGATACTTGTCACTGATAGACGTGTGTCTGAATGAAAGAACATGTGTTCATGATACTTGTCACTGATACATGTGTGTTTGAATGAAAGAATGTGTGTTCATGAAGCATGCTCACTAATAGACATGTGTTTGAATAAAAGAAGGTGTGTTCATGATGCTTATTACTGATACATGTGTGTTTGAATGAAAGAACGTGTTCATGATGCTTGTCACTGATAGACGTGTATTTGAATGAAAGAATGTGTGTTCATGATTGTCACTGATAGACATGTGTTTGAATGAAAGAACTTCTCCATGATGCTTGTCACTGATAGACGTGTTTGAATGAAATAACATGTGTTCATGATGCTTGCGCACTGATAGATGTGTGTTTGAATGATAGAAGGTGTGTTCATGATGCTTGTCACTGATAGACGTGTGTTTTAATGAAGAAGATATATTTATACTTGTCACTGATAGACGTGTTTGAATGAAAGAATGTGTTCATGACATTTGTTCACTGATAGACGTGTGTTTGAATGAAAGAACATGTGTTTGTGATGCTTGTTACTGACAGACGTGGGTTTGAATGAAAAAACATGTGTTCATGATGTTTGCGCACTGATAGATGTGTTTGTATGAAAGAAGGTGTGTTCCTGATACTTGTCACTGATAGACGTGTGTCTGAATGAAACAACATGTGTTCATGATACTTGTCACTGATACATGTGTGTTTGAATGAAAGAATGTGTGTTCATGAAGAGTGCTCACTAATAGACATGTGTTTGAATAAAAGAAGGTGTGTTCATGATGCTTATTACTGATACACGTGTGTTTGAATGAAAGAATGTGTTCATGATGCTTGTCACTGATAGACATGTGTTTGAATAAAACAACGTGTGTTCATGATGCTTCTTCACTGATAGAGGTGTGTTTGAATGAAAAAAACATGTGTTCATGATGCTTGTTCACTAATAGACGTGTTTTTGAATGAAAGAACATGCTTTCATGATGGTTCTCACTGATAAATGTGGATTTCAATGAATGAACCTGTATACATGATGCTTGTCACTGATAGATGTGTGTTTGAATGAAAGAACATGTGTTCATGTTGCTTGTTTACTGATAGACGTGTGTTTGAATGAAAGAACGTGTGTTCATGATGCTTGTTACTGATAGATGTTTGTTTGAATGAAAGAATGTGCGTTCATGATGCTTGTCACTGATAGCCATGTGTTTGAATGAAAGAACCTGTAAACATAATGCTTGTGCACTGATAGATGTGTGTTTGAATGAAAGAACGTGTGTTCATGATGCTTGTTACTGATAGATGTTTGTTTGAATGAAAGAACGTGTGTTCATGATGCTTGTCACTGATAGACATATGTTTGAATGAAAGAACGTGCTTTCATGATGCTTGTCACTGATAGCCATGTGTTTGAATGAAAGAACCTGTAGACATGATGCTTGTCACTGATAGATGTGTGTTTGACTGAAAGAACGTGTGTTCATGATGCTTGTCACTGATAGATGTGTGTTTGAATGAAAAAAACCTGTAAACATGATGCTTGTGCACTGATAGATGTGTGTTTAAATGAAAGAACATGTGTTCATGATGCTTGTGTACTGATAGATGTGTGTTTGAATGAAAGGACATGTGTTCGTGATGCTTGTCCACTGATAGACGTGAGTTTGAATGAAAGAACGAGTGTTCGTGATGCTTGTCACTGATAGATGTGTGCTTGAATGAAGAATGTGTGTTCATGATGCTTGTCACTGACAGATGTTTATTTTAATGAAAGAACGTGTGTTCATGATGCTTGTTCACTGAGAGACGTGTGTTTAAATGAAAGGTGTGTTCATGTTCCTTGTCACTGATAGCCGTGTGTTTGAATGAAAGAACATGTGTTCATGATGCTTGTCACTGTTAGACATGTGTTTGAATGAAAGAACGTGTTTTCATGATGCTTGTCACTCAAAGACGTGTGTGTGAATGAAAGAAGCTGTATACATGCTTGTCACTGATAGACATGATATAAATGAAAGAACGTGTGATCATGATGCTTGTCACTGATAGAAGTGTTTAAATGAAAGAAGGTGTGTTCATGATGCTTGTCACTGATGGTCGTGTGTTTGAATGAAAGAAGATGTATTCATGATGCTTGTCACTGATAGACGTGTGTTTGAATGAAAGAACGTGCGTTCATGATGCTTGTCACTGATAGTCATGTGTTTAAATGAAAGAACCTGTAGACATGATGCTTGAGCACTGATAGATGTGTGCTTGAATGAAAGAACCTGTTCATGATGCTTGTCACCGATAGAAGGGTTTGAATGAAAGAATGTGTGTTCATGATGCTTGTCACTGATAGACGTCTGTTTGCATGAAAGAACCTGTATACATGACACTTGTGCACTGACAGACATGAGTTTGAATGAAAGAACGTGTGTTCATGATGCTTGTCACTGATAGATGTGTGTTTGAATGAAAGAATGCGTGCTCATGATGCTTGTCACTGACAGACGTGTGTTTGAATGGAAGAACATGTGTTCATAATGCTTGCTCACTGATAGACGTGTGTTTGAATGAAAGAAGGTGTGTTCATGATACTTGTCACTGAAAGATGTGTGTTTGAATGAAAGAACATGTGTTCACGATACTTGTCACTGATACACATGTGTTTGAATGAAAGAACTTGTCAACTTGAAGCTTGCACACTGACAGATGTGTGTTTGACTGAAAGAAGGTGTGTTAATGATGCTAATCACTGATAGATTTGCTTTTGAATGAAAGAACATGTCTTCATAATGCTTGTCACTGATAGACGTATGTTTGAATGAAAGAATGTGTGTTCATGATGCTTGTTCACTGATACAGGTGTGTTTGAATGAAAAAACATGAGTTCATGATGCTTGTTCACTGATAGATTTTTTTTGAATGAAAGAACATGATTTCATGATGGTTGTCACTGATTAACATGGGATTCAATGAAAGATCATGTGTTCGTGATGCGTGTTCACTGATATACGTGTTTGAATGAAAGAACGTGTGCTTATGATGCTTGTCACTGTCAGATGTGTGTTTGAATGAAAGAACTTGGGGTCATGATGCTTGTTCACTGATAGAAGTGCGTTTGAATGAAAGAACGTGTGTTCATGATGCATATCACTGATAGACGTGTGTTTGAATGAAAGAACCTGTATACATGATTCTTGTACATTGATAGACATGCGTTTGAATGAAAGAATATGTGTTCATTATGTTTGTTCACTGATAGATGTGTGTTTGAATGAATGAATGTGTGTTCATGATGCTTGTTCACTAATAGACGTGTTTGAATGAAAGAACGTGTGTTCATGATGCCTGTCCACACACAGATGTGTGTTTGAATGAAAGAACATGTGTTCATGATGCTTGTTCACTGATAGATGTGTGTTTGAATGAAATAATGTGTTTTCATGATGCTTGTCACTGATAGACATGTTTGAATGAAAGAACATGTGTTCATGATGCTTGTTACTGATAGACGTGTTTGAATGAAAGAACATGTGTTCATGATGCTTGTCACTGATAGACGTGTTTGAATGAAAGAACATGCATTCATGATACTTGTCACTGATAGACATGTTTGAATGAAAGAAGATGTATTCATGATGCTTGTCACTGATAGACGTGTGTTTGAATGAAAGAACGTGCGTTCATGATGCTTGTCACTGATAGCCATGTGTTTGAATGAAAGAACCTGTAGACATGATGCTTGAGCACTGATAGATGTGTGTTTGAATGAAAGAACGTGTGTTCATGATGCTTGTCACTGATACCATGTGTTTGAATGAAAGAACCTGTAGACATGATGCTTGAGCACTGATAGATGTGTGTTTGAATGAAAGAACGTGTTTTCATGATGCTTGTCACTGATAGACATGTTTGAATGAAAGAACATGTGTTCATGATGCTTGTTACTGATAGACGTGTTTGAATGAAAGAACATGTGTTCATGATGCTTGTCACTGATAGACGTGTGTTTGAATGAAAGAACATGCATTCATGATACTTGTCACTGATAGACATGTTTGAATGAAAGAAGATGTATTCATGATGCTTGTCACTGATAGACGTGTGTTTGAATGAAAGAACGTGCGTTCATGATGCTTGTCACTGATAGCCATGTGTTTGAATGAAAGAACCTGTAGACATGATGCTTGAGCACTGATAGATGTGTGTTTGAATGAAAGAACGTGTGTTCATGATGCTTGTCACTGATACCATGTGTTTGAATGAAAGAACCTGTAGACCTGATGTTTGAGCACTGATAGACATGTGTTTGAATAAAAGAACATGTGTTCATGATGACTGTCACTGACAGATGTGTGTTTGAATGAAAGAACCTGTATACATGATGCCTATCACTGATAGATGTGTGTTTGAATGAAGAATGTGTGTTCATGATGCTTGTCACTGATAGACGTTTATTTTAATGAAAGAACGTGTGTTTATGATGCTTGCGCACTAATAGACATGTGTTTGAATAAAGGAAGGTGCGTTCATGATGCTTGTCACTGATAGACGGGTGTTTGAATAAAAGAACGTGTGTTCATGATGCTTGTTCACTGATAGAGGTGTGTTTGATTGAAAAAGCATGTGTTCATGATGCTTGTTCACTAATAGACATGTTTTTGAATGAAAGAATATGCGTCCATGATGGTTGTCACTGATAAATGTGGGTTTCAATGAAAGAACATGTGTTCATCATGCTTCTCACTGATATACGTCTTTGAATGAAAGAACATGTCTTTATGATGCTTGTGCAGAGATAGATGTGTGTTTGAATGAAAGAACATGTGTTCATGTTGCTTGTTCACTGATAGACTTGTGTTTGAATGAAAGAACGTGTGTTCATGATGCCTGTCCGCACACAGATGTGTGTTTGAATGAAAGAACATGTGTTCATGATGCTTGTTCACTGATAGACGTGTGTTTGAATGAAAGAATGTGTTTTCATGATGCTTGTCACTGATAGACGTGTTTGAATGAAAGAACATGTGTTCATGATGCTTGTTACTGATAGACGTGTTTGAATGAAAGAACATGTGTTCATGATGCTTGTCACTGATAGACGTGTGTTTGAATGAAAGAACATGCGTTCATGATACTTGTTACTGATAGACATGTTTGAATGAAAGAAGATGTATTCATGATGCTTGTCACTGATAGACGTGTGTTTGAATGAAAGAACGTGTGTTCATGATGCTTGTCACTGATAGCCATGTGTTTGAATGAAAGAACCTGTAGACATGATGCTTGAGCACTGATAGATGTGTGTTTGAATGAAAAAACATGTGTTCATGATGCTTGTCACTGATAGCCATGTGTTTGAATGAAAGAACCTGTAGACCTGATGTTTGAGCACTGATAGACATGTGTTTGAATAAAAGAACATGTGTTCATGATGACTGTCACTGATAGACGTGTGTTTGAATGAAAGAACCTGTATACATGATGCCTGTCACTGATAGATGTGTGTTTGAATGAAGAACATGTGTTCATGATGCTTGTCACTGATAGACGTTTATTTTAATGAAAGAACGTGTGTTTATGATGCTTGCTCACTGATAGACGTGTGTTTGAATGAAAGAATGTGGCTTACTGATGCTTGTTCACTGATAGACGTGTGTTTGAATGAAAGAATGTGTGTTCATGATTGTCTCTGATAGACGTGTGTTTGAATGAAAGAATGTGTGTTCATGATTGTCACTGATAGACGTGTGTTTGAATGAAAGAACTTCTCCATGATGCTTGTCACTGATAGACGTGTTTGAATGAAATAACATGTGTTCATGATGCTTGCGCACTGATAGATGTGTGTTTGAATGATAGAAGGTGTGTTCATGATGCTTGTCACTGATAGATGTGTGTTTTAATGAAGAAGATATATTTATACTTGTCACTGATAGACGTGTTTGAATGAAAGAATGTGTTCATGACATTTGTTCACTGATAGACGTGTGTTTGAATGAAAGAACATGTGTTTGTAATGCTTGTCACTGACAGACGTGGGTTTGAATGAAAAAACATGTGTTCATGATGTTTGCGCACTGATAGACGTATTTGAATGAAAGAAGGTGTGTTCCTGATACTTGTCACTGATGGACGTGTGTCTGAATGAAAGAACATGTGTTCATGATACTTGTCACTGATACATGTGTGTTTGAATGAAAGAATGTGTGTTCATGAAGCATGCTCACTAATAGACATGTGTTTGAATAAAAGAAGGTGTGTTCATGATGCTTATTACTGATACATGTGTGTTTGAATGAAAGAACGTGTTCATGATGCTTGTCACTGATAGACGTGTATTTGAATGAAAGAATGTGTGTTCATGATTGTCACTGATAGACATGTGTTTGAATGAAAGAACTTCTCCATGATGCTTGTCACTGATAGACGTGTTTGAATGAAATAACATGTGTTCATGATGCTTGCGCACTGATAGATGTGTGTTTGAATGATAGAAGGTGTGTTCATGATGCTTGTCACTGATAGACGTGTGTTTTAATGAAGAAGATATATTTATACTTGTCACTGATAGACGTGTTTGAATGAAAGAATGTGTTCATGACATTTGTTCACTGATAGACGTGTGTTTGAATGAAAGAACATGTGTTTGTGATGCTTGTTACTGACAGACGTGGGTTTGAATGAAAAAACATGTGTTCATGATGTTTGCGCACTGATAGATGTGTTTGTATGAAAGAAGGTGTGTTCCTGATACTTGTCACTGATAGTCGTGTGTCTGAATGAAACAACATGTGTTCATGATACTTGTCACTGATACATGTGTGTTTGAATGAAAGAATGTGTGTTCATGAAGAGTGCTCACTAATAGACATGTGTTTGAATAAAAGAAGGTGTGTTCATGATGCTTATTACTGATACACGTGTGTTTGAATGAAAGAATGTGTTCATGATGCTTGTCACTGATAGACATGTGTTTGAATAAAACAACGTGTGTTCATGATGCTTCTTCACTGATAGAGGTGTGTTTGAATGAAAAAAACATGTGTTCATGATGCTTGTTCACTAATAGACGTGTTTTTGAATGAAAGAACATGCTTTCATGATGGTTCTCACTGATAAATGTGGATTTCAATGAATGAACCTGTATACATGATGCTTGTCACTGATAGATGTGTGTTTGAATGAAAGAACATGTGTTCATGTTGCTTGTTTACTGATAGACGTGTGTTTGAATGAAAGAACGTGTGTTCATGATGCTTGTTACTGATAGATGTTTGTTTGAATGAAAGAATGTGCGTTCATGATGCTTGTCACTGATAGCCATGTGTTTGAATGAAAGAACCTGTAAACATAATGCTTGTGCACTGATAGATGTGTGTTTGAATGAAAGAACGTGTGTTCATGATGCTTGTTACTGATAGATGTTTGTTTGAATGAAAGAACGTGTGTTCATGATGCTTGTCACTGATAGACATATGTTTGAATGAAAGAACGTGCTTTCATGATGCTTGTCACTGATAGCCATGTGTTTGAATGAAAGAACCTGTAGACATGATGCTTGTCACTGATAGATGTGTGTTTGACTGAAAGAACGTGTGTTCATGATGCTTGTCACTGATAGATGTGTGTTTGAATGAAAAAAACCTGTAAACATGATGCTTGTGCACTGATAGATGTGTGTTTAAATGAAAGAACATGCGTTCATGATGCTTGTGCACTGATAGATGTGTGTTTGAATGAAAGGACATGTGTTCGTGATGCTTGTCCACTGATAGACGTGAGTTTGAATGAAAGAACGAGTGTTCGTGATGCTTGTCACTGATAGATGTGTGCTTGAATGAAGAATGTGTGTTCATGATGCTTGTCACTGACAGATGTTTATTTTAATGAAAGAACGTGTGTTCATGATGCTTGTTCACTGAGAGACGTGTGTTTAAATGAAAGGTGTGTTCATGTTCCTTGTCACTGATAGCCGTGTGTTTGAATGAAAGAACATGTGTTCATGATGCTTGTCACTGTTAGACATGTGTTTGAATGAAAGAACGTGTTTTCATGATGCTTGTCACTCAAAGACGTGTGTGAATGAAAGAAGCTGTATACATGCTTGTCACTGATAGACATGATATAAATGAAAGAACGTGTGATCATGATGCTTGTCACTGATAGAAGTGTTTAAATGAAAGAAGGTGTGTTCATGATGCTTGTCACTGATGGTCGTGTGTTTGAATGAAAGAAGATGTATTCATGATGCTTGTCACTGATAGATGTGTGTTTGAATGAAAGAACGTGCGTTCATGATGCTTGTCACTGATAGTCATGTGTTTAAATGAAAGAACCTGTAGACATGATGCTTGAGCACTGATAGATGTGTGCTTGAATGAAAGAACCTGTTCATGATGCTTGTCACCGATAGAAGGGTTTGAATGAAAGAATGTGTGTTCATGATGCTTGTCACTGATAGACGTCTGTTTGCATGAAAGAACCTGTATACATGACACTTGTGCACTGACAGACATGAGTTTGAATGAAAGAACGTGTGTTCATGATGCTTGTCACTGATAGATGTGTGTTTGAATGAAAGAATGCGTGCTCATGATGCTTGTCACTGACAGACGTGTGTTTGAATGGAAGAACATGTGTTCATAATGCTTGCTCACTGATAGACGTGTGTTTGAATGAAAGAAGGTGTGTTCATGATACTTGTCACTGAAAGATGTGTGTTTGAATGAAAGAACATGTGTTCACGATACTTGTCACTGATACACATGTGTTTGAATGAAAGAACTTGTCAACTTGAAGCTTGCACACTGAAAGATGTGTGTTTGACTGAAAGAAGGTGTGTTAATGATGCTAATCACTGATAGATTTGCTTTTGAATGAAAGAACATGTCTTCATAATGCTTGTCACTGATAGACGTATGTTTGAATGAAAGAATGTGTGTTCATGATGCTTGTTCACTGATACAGGTGTGTTTGAATGAAAAAACATGAGTTCATGATGCTTGTTCACTGATAGATTTTTTTTGAATGAAAGAACATGATTTCATGATGGTTGTCACTGATTAACATGGGATTCAATGAAAGATCATGTGTTCGTGATGCGTGTTCACTGATATACGTGTTTGAATGAAAGAACGTGTGCTTATGATGCTTGTCACTGACAGATGTGTGTTTGAATGAAAGAACTTGGGGTCATGATGCTTGTTCACTGATAGAAGTGCGTTTGAATGAAAGAACGTGTGTTCATGATGCATATCACTGATAGACGTGTGTTTGAATGAAAGAACCTGTATACATGATTCTTGTACATTGATAGACATGCGTTTGAATGAAAGAATATGTGTTCATTATGTTTGTTCACTGATAGATGTGTGTTTGAATGAATGAATGTGTGTTCATGATGCTTGTTCACTAATAGACGTGTTTGAATGAAAGAACGTGTGTTCATGATGCTTGTCACTAATAGACATGCGTTTGAATGAACGAATGTCTATTCATGATGCTTGTCACTAATAGATGTGTTTGAATGAATGAACTTGTGTTCATGATGCTTGTGCACTGACAGACGTGTTTGAATGAAAGAATGTGCGTTCATGATGCTTGTCACTGATAGATGTGTGCTTGAATGAAGGAACCTGTATACACTGTGCACTGACAGATGTTTCTTTGAATGAAAGAATGATGCTTGTCACTAATAGACATGCATTTGAATGAAAGAATGTGTGTTCATGATGCTTGTCACTGATAGACGTGTGTTTCATGAAAGAATGTGTGTTTATGATGCTTGTTCACTGAGAGACAGGTATTTGAATGACAGAACGTGTGTTCATGATGCTTGTCACTGACAGACGTGTGTTTGAATGAAAGAACGTGGCTTACTGATGCTTGTTCACTGATAGACATGTGTTTGAATGAAAGAACGTGTGTTCATGATGCTTGTCACTGATAGACGTGTGTTTGAATGAAAGAACCTGTATACATGATACTTGTGCACTGATAGATGTGTGTTTGAATGAAAGAATGTGTGTTCATGATGCTTGTCACTGATAGACATGTGTTCGAAAGAGCGAACGTGTGTTCATGATGCTTGTCCACTGATAGATGTGTGTTTGAATGAAAGAACATGTGTTCATGATGCTTGCCACTGATAGACATGTGTTTGAATGAAAGAACATGTGTTCATGATGCTTGTCACTGACAGATGTGTGTTTGCATGAAAGAACCTGTATACATGAAACTTGTGCACTGACAGACATGTGTTTGAATGAAAGAACATGTGTTCATGATGCTTGCCACTGATAGATGTGTGTTTGAATGAAGGAACCTGTATACTTGGCACTTGTGCACTGACAGACGTTTCTTTGAATGAAAGAATGATGCTTGTCACTAATAGACATGCGTTTGAATGAAAGAACGTGTGTTCATGATGCTTGTCATTGATAGATGTGTGTTTCATGAAAGAATGTGTGTTCATGATGCTTGTTCACTGATAGACAGGTATTTGAATGACAGAACATGTGTTCATGATGCTTGTCACTGACAGACGTGTGTTTGAATGAAGGAACTTGTATACATGGCACTTGTGCACTGACAGATGTTTCTTTGAATGAAAGAATGATGCTTGTCACTAATAGAGATATGTTTGAATGAAAGAACGTGTGTTCATGATGCTTGTCACTGATAGATGTGTGTTTCATGAAAGAATGTGTGTTCATGATACTTGTTCACTGATAGACAGGTATTTGAATAACAGAACATGTGTTCATGATGCTTGTCACTGACAGACGTGTGTTTGAATGAAAGAACGTGGCTTACTGATGCTTGTTCACTGATAGACGTGTGTTTGAATGAAAGAACGTGTGTTCATGATGCTTGTCACTTTTAGACATGTGTTTGAATGAAAGAACCTGAATACATGATACTTGTGCACTGATAGATGTGTGTTTGAATGAAAGAACGTGTGTTCATGTTGCTTGTCACTGATAGACATGTGTTTGAATGAGAGAATGTGCGTTCAGGATGCTTGTCCACTGATAGACGTGTGTTTGAATGAGAGAACATGTGTTCATGATACTTGTCCACTGATAGATATGTGTTTGAATGAAAGAACATGTGTTCATGATGCTTGTCAATGACAGATGTGTGTCTGCGTGAAATAACGTGGGTTCATGATGCTTGTTCACTGATAGACATGTGTTTGAATAAAAGAACATGTGTTCATGATGCTTGTGACTGACAGATGTGTGTTTGAATGAAATAACCTGTATACATGATACTTCTGCACTGATAGATGTGTGTATGAATGAAAGAATGTGTGTTCAAGATGCTTGTCACTGATAGACGTGTATTTGAATGAAAGAACATATGTTCATGATGCTTGTTCACTGATAGACATGTATTTGAATGAAAGAATGTGTGTTCATGATGGTTGTCAATGACAGATGTGTCTTTGAATGAAAGAACATGTGTTCATGATGCTTGTTCACTGACAGATATATCAACGACTAAACAAACAAAACCACACAGCCAACGGAGCTCGGGCTCTGCAAAAAGCAAATAAATAATGACAAATCCAACCTCCAATAGCATATGCAGAGTCCTATGGCAGAGGCGATGCAAATGCCTAAATGTTCACAAGCTTTCAAATGTGAAAATAGTCCGTATTAAAGAGCAATCAATAAAACTTGGAAAAACGTTTTTAATAAAACAAACGTGAGCGCTTTCACCATTCGGCTTCCTCAGACGTTACATCAAACCACAGTCACAAAACATTTAAATAATAGTGCACAAATCCTCATTGGCAAGTGAAAAACATCACATGTCCACAGTCAATAATGAAGCAGCTCAAGATGTCAATACAAATACAACACTTAAAACAGCATATAATCAGTGCTATCAATACATAATAGCAGCATTTGTACCTGTTAAATATTAAAAAACTAACCATATATAAATACTTTACACATACTCTACTAAAATTGTTAAAAAAGGCGACTTTAAAGCATGGTTTTGTTGGCAAAACTAGATACGCCTGACCATGCTAAAAAACATGAGTGTCATGTATACAATAAAAGCGGCGCTTTTTCCAAAATGAGTTACAGTTGAAAGTAAACACCCTAATGAAATATTAAAAATGCTTATACTAAAATGTGTAATTAATGACCAGTCATAGTACACATGTGCATACTATAGAAATAAATCTAACTTAAGGAGTTTGTTGTGCTACAAAGGTATGACGTCGAATGTTAAAAGTGGTCATGATTGCAACACTGTTGCTTGCGGGAGGTGCAACCAGTGTCATTTGATAGACACTAGGACAAGTTTTGTGAATCCACACAACAATTATGTGTATAGCTTTGAGACGGGCACAAACTGTGTGAGTAAGAATGTTGTGTACTTAGCTAGGTGCACAGCATGTAAATCATTTTATATAGGAAAAACAAATAGGACCCTACGTGAGAGGATTAGGGAACATCAGTATAATATAAGGATAGGTAATGATGTTAATTCCTTGGCTAAGCACGTCATGTCCTGTGGTCCCTCACATAGTTTTTTGTATAGTGTCATACAAGAAGTTTTTCCTAGTGTACGGGGGGGTGATTTGATAAATTACACTCTTGAATGTGAATTACGCTGGATAATAAGATGCAAGGCAGACCTAACCCCAGGCCTGAATGAAAAAGTTAATTTGAAACCTATTCTAAGAAAAAGGCGTTGTTTTAAACCTAAGAAATAGTATAGTTTGTTTTCTTAGTATGCACATGTGTACTATGACTGGTCATTAATTACACATTTTAGTATAAGCATTTTTAATATTTCATTAGGGTGTTTACTTTCAACTGTAACTCATTTTGGAAAAAGCGCCGCTTTTATTGTATACATGACACTCATGTTTTTTAGCATGGTCAGGCGTATCTAGTTTTGCCAACAAAACCATGCTTTAAAGTCGCCTTTTTTAACAATTTTAGTAGAGTATGTGTAAAGTATTTATATATGGTTAGTTTTTTAATATTTAACAGGTACAAATGCTGCTATTATGTATTGATAGCACTGATTATATGCTGTTTTAAGTGTTGTATTTGTATTGACATCTTGAGCTGCTTCATTATTGACTGTGGACATGTGATGTTTTTCACTTGCCAATGAGGATTTGTGCACTATTATTTAAATGTTTTGTGACTGTGGTTTGATGTAACGTCTGAGGAAGCCGAATGGTGAAAGCACTCACGTTTGTTTTATTAAAAACGTTTTTCCAAGTTTTATTGATTGCTCTTTAATATGGACTATTTTCACATTTGAAAGCTTGTGAACATTTAGGCATTTGCATCGCCTCTGCCATAGGACTCTGCATATGCTGTTGGAGGTTGGAACTGACAGATATATGTTTGAATGAAAGAACGTGTGTTCATGATGCTTGCCACTGATAGACGTGTGTTTGCATGAAAGAACCTATATACATGAAACTTGTGCACTGACAGACGTGTTTGAATGAAATAACGTGTGTTCATGATGCTTGCCACTGATAGATGTGTGTTTGAATGAAGGAACCTGTATACACTGTGCACTGACAGATGTTTCTTTGAATGAAAGAATGACGCTTGTCACTAATAGACATGTGGTTGAATGAAAGAATGTGTGTTCATGATGCTTGTCACTGATAGACGTGTGTTTCATGAAAGAATGTGTGTTCATGATGCTTGTTCACTGATAGACAGGTATTTGAATGACAGAATGTGTGTTCATGATGCTTGTCACTGACAGACGTGTGTTTAAATGAAAGAACGTGACTTACCGATGCTTGTTCACTGATAGACGTGTGTTTGAATGAAAGAACGTGTGTTCATGATGCTTGTCACTGATAGACGTGTGTTTGAATGAAAGAACCTGTATACATGATACTTGTGCACTGATAGATGTGTGTGTGAATGAAAGAACGTGTTCATGATGCTTGTCACTGATAGACATGTGTTCGAAAGAGAGAACGTGTGTTCATGATGCTTGTCCACTGATAGACGTGTGTTTGAATGAGAGAACATGTGTTCATGATGCTTGTCCACTGATAGACGTGTGTTTGAATGAAAAAACATGTGTTCATGATGCTTGTCCACTGATAGACACGTGTTTGAATGAAAGAACATGTATTCATGATGCTTGTCACTGACAGATGTGTGTTTGAGTGAAATAACATTGGTTCATGATGCTTGTTCACTGATAGACGTGTGTTTGAATAAAAGAACATGTGTTCATGATGCTTGTGACTGACAGATGTGTGTTTGAATGAAATAACCTGTATACATGATACTTCTGCACTGATAGACGTATGTATGAATGAAAGAATGTGTGTTCATGATGCTTGTCACTGATAGACGTGTATTTGAATGAAAGAACATATGTTCATGATGCTTGTTCACTGATAGACATGTATTTGAATGAAAGAATGTGTGTTCATGATGCTTGTCACTGATAGACGTGTGTTTGAATGAAAGAATGTGTGTTCATGATGCTTGTTACTGATAGATGCGTTGGAATGAATGAAAATGTCTTCATGATGCTTGTCACTGATAGATGTGTTTGACTGAACGAACGTGTGTTCATGAAGCTTGTCACTGATAGGCGTGTGTTTGAATGAAAAAAAACTGTAAACATGATGCTTGTGCACTGATAGATGTGTGTTTAAATGAAAGAACATGCGTTCATGATGCTTGTGCACTGATGGACATGTGTTTGAATGAAAGGACATGTGTTCATGATGCTTGTCACTGATAGACATGTGTTTGAATGAAAGGACATGTGTTCATGATGCTTGTCACTGATAGACGTGTGTTTGAATGAAAGGACGTGTGTTCATGATGCTTGTTACTGATAGACGTGTGTTTGAATGAAAGGACGTGTGTTCATGATGCTTGTCACTGATAGACGTGTGTTTGAATGAAAGGACGTGTGTTCATGATGCTTGTCACTGATAGACGTGTGTTTGAATGAAAGGACGTGTGTTCATGATGCTTGTTACTGATGGATGTTTGTTTGACTGAAAGAATGTGTGTTTATGATGCTTGCCACTGATAGACGTGTGTTTGAATGACAAAGCCTGTAAACATGATGCTTGTGCACCGATAGATGTGTGTTTAAATGAAAGAACGTGTGCTCATGACGCTTGTCACTGATAGACATGTGTTTGAATGAAAGAACCTGTAAACATGATGCTTGATCACTGATAGATGTCTGTTTGAATGAAAGAACGTGCGTTCATGATGCTTGTCACTGATAGCTATGTGTTTGAATGAAAGAACCTGTAAACATGATGCTTGTGCACTGATAGATGTGTGTTTAAATGAAATAACGTGTGTTCATGATGCTTGTCATTGATAGATGTTTGTCTGAATGAAAGAATGTGTGCTCATGATGCTTGTCATTGATAGACGTGTGTTTGACTGAAAGAATGTGTGTTCATGATGCTTGTCACTGATAGACATGTGTTTGAATGAAAAAACCTGTAAACATGATGCTTGTGCACAGACAGACCTGTGTTTAAATGAAAGAACATGTGTTCATGATACTTGTGCACTGATAGACGTGTGTTTTAATGAAAGAACATGTGTTCACGACGCTTGTCCACTGATGGACATGAGTTTGAATGAAAGAACGTGTGTTCATGATGCTTGTCACTGATAGATGTGTGCTTGAATGAAGAATGTGTGTTCATGATGCTTGTCACTGACAGATGTTTATTTTAATGAAACAACGTGTGTTCATAATGCTTGTTCACTGAGAGACGTGTGTTTAAATGAAAGAAGGTGTGTTCATGTTCCTTGTCACTGATAGCCATGTGTTTGAATGAAAGAACATGTGTTCATGATGCTTGTCACTGTTAGACATGTGTTTGAATGAAAGAACGTGTTTTCATGATGCTTGTCACTCAAAGACGTGTGTTTGAATGAAAGAACTTGTATACATGCTTGTCACTGATAGATGTGATAAATGAAAGAACGTGTGTTCATGATGCTTGTCACTGATAGAAGTGTTTAAATGAAAGAAGGTGTGTTCATGATGCTTGTCACTGATGGTCGTGTGTTTGAATGAAAGAAGATGTTTTCATGATGTTTGTCACTGATAGACATGTTTGAATGAAAGAACCTGTAGACATGATGCTTGAGCACTGATAGACATGCGTTTAAATGAAAGAACCTGTATTTATTTATTTATTTATTTATTTTACATTTGTTTACCGGGCTAGTCCAACTGGATACATGTCCATTTTCAGTGGAGGCCCGGGGAGAAAAGCTCCGCTACAATACTACTTAAGTAAAAATAAACAAAATGTACCAAATAACAATACAAATTAATAATAGAAAAGAAAAAAAAAAAAAAAAACAATGTACTTTAAGCCTATGGCAGGATGTAATAGTATTCGAGTACAGTAAGAGATTTAGCAAAGAAAGATAAAAGTAAAAAAACTTAATTACCCTATTACAACTTCATTGGAAGTTGAAAAAAATATTTATGTATGCCTTTATTACATATGGAATAACAGAAACAGTTTTATAGAGGATAATTTAGAGTGTTAGATATAAGAAGAAAAAGAATGGGTGTGAAGAGTCAAAAAAGGAGGAGGTAAGAATGCTTAGTCAGGGTTATTGCAAGAGCAAAGCCAGTGGTTGGATAAGAAGAGTTTTAGTTTAGTTTTAAATATTGGGAGTGATGTTTGAGTTGTGAGGTCTTGAGGTAGTTGATTCCATATTTTACCAACCGAGTTGGAAAATGTGGAATCACCTGCTGTGTTATTAGATAGAGAAGTATGAATCAATATTTTGTTAGAGGAGCATAGGTTTTTTAGATTGTTATAGGGTTTTATGAGGATGGAGAGCATTGGAGTGTTGTCAGGGTGGTAAAGGGCTTTATGGGCAATTGTAAGTTGACTAAATTGTATTTGGTGGAGTAATTCTAGCCACCCTAATTTTTTTTAGATTGAAGCACTGATGAGTCCTGTATGGAGAGGCTGTAGCAAATCTGGCAATGTTGTTATATGATGTAGCTAGTTTGTTAAGATTATGTTTAGAAAGATTAGTATAAATAGGGGAGGCATATAATAGGGTAGATATTAAGTGGGTTCTAGCTATTGTAGTTTTAGCTTCTGGAGTAAGGAAAGATTTGATTCTATAGTGAGAACCTAGTTTTCTGTTAGTCAATTTTATTGTAGAGTTAATGTGAGTGTCAAATTTTAGTTGATTGTCAATTGTAATACCCAGAAGTTTGGTGGTTTGGTCTGGAGAGATAAGGGTGCCATTGTTGGATGTGAGTGTGAAATTAATGGAGGGAGACAAGTGAGTGGGAGTAAAAATCAGGAGTTTGGTTTTCTTTGGGTTAAGGAGGAGACAATGATTAGAGAACCATTGCTCTATAGTAGTGAAGGTGTTTTGTGTGAGAGAATAAAGTTCCGACTGTGTTGGGGCTGAGGAAATGATGGTTGTATCATCTGCATATTGAATGCAAGTTGATAGGGGAGTGGCTAGGTGAAGGTCATTTATAAAAATCGAGAATAGTAGAGGGCCTAAGATAGAACCCTGAGGGACTCCTATAGAGGTGGGGAGGAGATCAGAGAGATGGTTATGCCAGAGTACTGCCTGTTTTCGGTTGTCCAGATAAGATGTGAACCAATTTAAGGCTAGATTGTCAAGAGAGGGACTTGAGACGATGGAGAAGAAGTTGGTGGTTGACCATGTCAAAGGCTTTAGACAGGTCAATGAAGAAGGCTGAGGAAGGAGTATTATTGTTGCGGTTTTGTTAATAGAGTCGATGAAGGATAGTAAGGCTGTAGTAGTACTATGGAATGGGCGAAAACCATGTTGGCACTTAGCTAGGAGGTTGTGGCTTAGTAGGTGATTTAGTAACTGTTTGTGGATGCATTTCTCCATTATTTTTGCAAGTGGAGATAGTAATGCTATGGGGCGGAAGTTGGAGTATTCAGTAGAATCACCTCCTTTGAACAGTGGGATGATATATGAGATTTTCCATATAGATGGAATTGTACTTTCTTTTAAGGTCCTGTTAATCAGTATAGAGATGGGGTAAGCTATAGCTTTTGCACCAATTTGGAGGAATTCTGCTGGTAATTTGTCAGCAGAGCGGGTAAGGTTTTAATTTTGAAGTAAGGATGATATATAAGTGGTGGGTATGGGTTTGAGGTGAAATGGAGGGGAGTGGGGCTTTGAGTTAATAGTTTGGAAGTATCAGGGCTTTGTTGGTTAGCTAGCTTTAGGATGGCAGAGGTAAAGAAATTATTAAAGGCATTAGCTGTTTGTAATGGGCAGTCGGGGTTAGAATCAATTGGATTTGGAGTGGCAACTTTGCCAGGGGATAACAGCATGTTAATAGCTGTCCAAAATTTATGTGGTTGGTGCAGGGATGACTGTTGTAGCTGATTATAAAAGTTCTTTTAATCTTGTAGGATGGCTTTTTTTGTTAAATTTCAATGTTGTCTCAAAGTGAGGTGGTCAGTTGTGTTTTTGTGGTACCATTTAGCCCAGGCTTTGTTCCTATTAAGGATTAGCTTCCTAGTATTGTTTGAGACTCATTGGGCTGTTTTTGATTTTATGCGTATAGAACGCATTGGAGCATGATGTTCAAGGATTGTCAGAAAGGTATGATTGAAGTAGCTAACAGCTTCGTCTATTGGGAGAGATTTAAGAGCTGACCAATTAACTTGCATAAGTTCATTTTGAAACAGAATGGGGTCAAAACATTTTTGCTACGGGATGATTTAACTTGGGTAGGGATAGTTAAACTTGTTTTATGCCTTATGATATATGTTAGGAGTGGTCGCTGAGGTCATCTGGGAGAGTTCCTGTTGTATACTTTTGCCGTGGACTATTTATTAGTATCCAGTCAAGTATACTTTCTTTATTATTCAGTTTGTTTATTCTTGTTGGTGAGTTAATGATTTGAGAGAAGCCATGCAGGTTAATAAGGGTGGATGGATAAGTATGTTTACATAAATTCCAGTCAATATTAAAGTCTCCTAAAAGTATTGTTTCTTGAAGAAGATTTAGAGAAAGCCAGTTTAATAGGTTTTCTAAAATAGTGGGATTTTTTCCTGGGGGAAGATAGGTACAGATAATGTTAACTGTTTTGTGAGGGTTGAGCTGAAGTTTGGAAATAATTATTTCAACATTAATGTCAGATGGAAGGGTATGATTTGTTTTACTTATTTGCAGTCCGGTTTTATAGAGAATTGCAACCCCACCACCTTTTTTGTTTGAGCGGTCTTGTCTGAGGATGTTATACCCTGGGGGGATGATTTCATTATCTTTTATTGTTGGTTTGAGCCATGTTTCAGTTAGACAGAGAATATCAAACTGTTGGATATCTAGAAGGGCATGAATTTGTGGTATTTTATTGCAAATGCTACGTATATTTAATTGGGCAATTGAAAGTGATTTGGGGGGTTTGGTGGATGGTGTTGGTTTTATTGTGAATTGGTGGCAGTTAGAGGATGGTGGGGGTGAGTTAGGGCCAGGGTTGGGGTGGATGTCGCCATCTATTAATGAGGAGATTAATATAGGGTTGTAAAATTGAGGAGTTTTGCAGTAGTATTTAAAATGTTTTTTTAGGCTATAACTAGGGTATTTAATATGAGAAAGTCGGTGATATTTAGCTTGAAGGTAGAAAGTTTTGTGGATGGTATTGAGATAGCCCATTGTTAGAGCTAGAGGAGATGTTAGGGTTTGTTTGTGTGGAGTTGTTAGAGTGAAAGGAAGGGGTTGTTCATAGGAGGTTGAGAGATAGATGGAGATGAGAGTAGTTAGGAGAGTTAGGAGTAGCAAAGGTTGATATTGATTAGACATGTTCAGAGAATTTGTAATTGTACTTGAGTAGGAGGGTTGAGGGCAAAGTGGTGAGGAGAGTGGGTAGGTGGAGGAGGGAGGGGATAGTTCTAGAAGGGGTAGAGGTAATTACAGGATTTAATTGGTTGTATACATGATGCTTGTCACTGATAGATGTGTGTTTGACTGAAAGAAGGTGTGTTCATGATGCTAATCACTGATAGACGTGTGTTTGAATGAAAGAACATGTCTTCATAATTCTTGTCACTGATAGACGTATGTTTGAATGAAAGAATGTGTGTTCGTGATGGTTGTTCACTGATACAGGTGTGTTTGAATGAAAAAACATGTGTTCATGATACTTGTCACTGATACACGTGTGTATGAATAAAAGAATGTGTGTTCATGAAGCTTGCGCACTAATAGACATGTGTTTGAATGAAAGAAGGTGCGTTCATGATGCTTGTCACTGACAGACGTATGTTTGAATGAAAGAACATGTGCTCATGATACTTGTCACTGATACACGTGTGTATGAATAAAAGAACGTGTGTTTATGAAGCTTGCGCACTAATAGACATGTGTTTGAATGAAAGAAGGTGCGTTCATGATGCTTGTCACTGATAGACGGGTGTTTGAATAAAAGAACGTGTGTTCATGATGCTTGTTCATTGATAGAGGTGTGTTTGATTGAAAAAGCATGTGTTCATGATGCTTGTTCACTAATAGACATGTTTTTGAATGAAAGAACATGCGTTCATGATGGTTGTCACTGATAAACGTGGGTTTCAATGAAAGAACATGTGTTCATCATGCTTCTCACTGATATACGTCTTTGAATGAAAGAACATGTCTTTATGATGCTTGTGCAGAGATAGATGAGTGTTTGAAAGAAAGAACATGTGTTCATGATGCTTGTCACTGATAGATGTGTGTTTGAAAGAAAGAACATGTGTTCATGTTGCTTGTTCACTGATAGACTTGTGTTTGAATGAAAGAACGTGTGTTCATGATGCCTGTCCACACACAGATGTGTGTTTGAATGAAAGAACATGTGTTCATGATGCTTGTTCACTGAGAGATGTGTGTTTGAATGAAAGAATGTGTTTTCATGATGCTTGTCACTGATAGACATGTTTGAATGAAAGAACATGTGTTCATGATGCTTGTTACTGATAGACGTGTTTGAATGAAAGAACATGTGTTCATGATGCTTGTCACTGATAGACGTGTGTTTGAATGAAAGAACATGCGTTCATGATACTTGTCACTGATAGACATGTTTGAATGAAAGAAGATGTATTCATGATGCTTGTCACTGATAGACGTGTGTTTGAATGAAAGATCGTGCGTTCATGATGCTTGTCACTGATAGCCATGTGTTTGAATGAAAGAACCTGTAGACATGATGCTTGAGCACTGATAGATGTGTGTTTGAATGAAAGAACGTGTGTTCATGATGCTTGTCACTGATACCATGTGTTTGAATGAAAGAACCTGTAGACCTGATGTTTGAGCACTGATAGACATGTGTTTGAATAAAAGAACATGTGTTCATGATGACTGTCACTGATAGATGTGTGTTTGAATGAAAGAACCTGTATACATGATGCCTATCACTGATAGATGTGTGTTTGAATGAAGAATGTGTGTTCATGATGCTTGTCACTGATAGACGTTTATTTTAATGAAAGAGCGTGTGTTTATGATGCTTGCGCACTAATAGACATGTGTTTGAATGAAAGAAGGTGCGTTCATGATGCTTGTCACTGATAGACGGGTGTTTGAATAAAAGAACGTGTGTTCATGATGCTTGTTCACTGATAGAGGTGTGTTTGATTGAAAAAGCATGTGTTCATGATGCTTGTTCACTAATAGACATGTTTTTGAATGAAAGAATATGCGTCCATGATGGTTGTCACTGATAAATGTGGGTTTCAATGAAAGAACATGTGTTCATCATGCTTCTCACTGATATACATCTTTGAATGAAAGAACATGTCTTTATGATGCTTGTGCAGAGATAGATGAGTGTTTGAATGAAAGAACATGTGTTCATGATGCTTGTCACTGATAGATGTGTGTTTGAAAGAAAGAACATGTGTTCATGTTGCTTGTTCACTGATAGACTTGTGTTTGAATGAAAGAACGTGTGTTCATGATGCCTGTCCACACACAGATGTGTGTTTGAATGAAAGAACATGTGTTCATGATGCTTGTTCACTGATAGATGTGTGTTTGAATGAAATAATGTGTTTTCATGATGCTTGTCACTGATAGACATGTTTGAATGAAAGAACATGTGTTCATGATGTTTGTTACTGATAGACGTGTTTGAATGAAAGAACATGTGTTCATGATGCTTGTCACTGATAGACGTGTGTTTGAATGAAAGAACATGCGTTCATGATACTTGTCACTGATAGACATGTTTGAATGAAAGAAGATGTATTCATGATGCTTGTCACTGATAGACGTGTGTTTGAATGAAAGAACGTGCGTTCATGATGCTTGTCACTGATAGCCATGTGTTTGAATGAAAGAACCTGTAGACATGATGCTTGAGCACTGATAGATGTGTGTTTGAATGAAAGAACGTGTGTTCATGATGCTTGTCACTGATACCATGTGTTTGAATGAAAGAACCTGTAGACCTGATGTTTGAGCACTGATAGACATGTGTTTGAATAAAAGAACATGTGTTCATGATGACTGTCACTGATAGATGTGTGTTTAAATGAAAGAACCTGTATACATGATGCCTATCACTGATAGATGTGTGTTTGAATGAAGAATGTGTGTTCATGATGCTTGTCACTGATAGACGGGTGTTTGAATAAAAGAACGTGTGTTCATGATGCTTGTTCACTGATAGAGGTGTGTTTGATTGAAAAAGCATGTGTTCATGATGCTTGTTCACTAATAGACATGTTTTTGAATGAAAGAATATGCGTCCATGATGGTTGTCACTGATAAATGTGGGTTTCAATGAAAGAACATGTGTTCATCATGCTTCTCACTGATATACGTCTTTGAATGAAAGAACATGTCTTTATGATGCTTGTGCAGAGATAGATGTGTGTTTGAATGAAAGAACATGTGTTCATGTTGCTTGTTCACTGATAGACTTGTGTTTGAATGAAAGAACGTGTGTTCATGATGCCTGTCCACACACAGATGTGTGTTTGAATGAAAGAACATGTGTTCATGATGCTTGTTCACTGATAGACGTGTGTTTGAATGAAAGAACCTGTAGACATGATGCTTGAGCACTGATAGATATGTGTTTGAATGAAAGAACATGTGTTCATGATGCTTGTCACTGATAGCCATGTGTTTGAATGATAGAAGGTGTGTTCATGATGCTTGTCACTGATAGATGTGTGTTTTAATGAAGAAGATATATTTATACTTCTCACTGATAGACGTGTTTGAATGAAAGAATGTGTTCATGACATTTGTTCACTGATAGACGTGTGTTTGAATGAAAGAACATGTGTTTGTAATGCTTGTCACTGACAGATGTGGGTTTGAATGAAAAAACATGTGTTCATGATGTTTGCGCACTGATAGACGTGTTTGAATGAAAGAAGGTGTGTTCCTGATACTTGTCACTGATAGACGTGTGTCTGAATGAAAGAACATGTGTTCATGATACTTGTCACTGATACATGTGTGTTTGAATGAAAGAATGTGTGTTTATGAAGCGTGCTCACTAATAGACATGTGTTTGAATAAAAGAAGGTGTGTTCATGATGCTTATTACTGATACATGTGTGTTTGAATGAAAGAACGTGTTCATGATGCTTGTCACTGATAGACGTGTATTTGAATGAAAGAATGTGTGTTCATGATTGTCACTGATAGACATGTGTTTGAATGAAAGAACTTCTCCATGATGCTTGTCACTGATAGACGTGTTTGAATGAAATAACGTGTTCATGATGCTTGCGCACTGATAGATGTGTGTTTGAATGATAGAAGGTGTGTTCATGATGCTTGTCACTGATAGACGTGTGTTTTAATGAAGAAGATATATTTATACTTGTCACTGATAGACGTGTTTGAATGAAAGAATGTGTTCATGACATTTGTTCACTGATAGACGTGTGTTTGAATGAAAGAACATGTGTTTGTGATGCTTGTTACTGACAGATGTGGGTTTGAATGAAAAAACATGTGTTCATGATGTTTGCGCACTGATAGATGTGTTTGAATGAAAGAAGGTGTGTTCCTGATACTTGTCACTGATAGACGTGTGTCTGAATGAAACAACATGTGTTCATGATACTTGTCACTGATACATGTGTGTTTGAATGAATGTGTGTTCATGAAGAGTGCTCACTAATAGACATGTGTTTGAATAAAAGAAGGTGTGTTCATGATGCTTATTACTGATACACGTGTGTTTGAATGAAAGAATGTGTTCATGATGCTTGTCACTGATAGACATGTGTTTGAATAAAACAACGTGTGTTCATGATGCTTCTTCACTGATAGAGGTGTGTTTGAATGAAAAAAACATGTGTTCATGATGCTTGTTCACTAATAGACGTGTTTTTGAATGAAAGAACATGCTTTCATGATGGTTCTCACTGATAAATGTGGATTTCAATGAATGAACCTGTATACATGATGCTTGTCACTGATAGATGTGTTTGAATGAAAGAACATGTGTTCATGTTGCTTGTTTACTGATAGACGTGTGTTTGAATGAAAGAACGTGTGTTCATGATGCTTGTTACTGATAGATGTTTGTTTGAATGAAAGAATGTGCGTTCATGATGCTTGTCACTGATAGGCGTGTGTTTGAATGAAAGAACCTGTAAACATGATGCTTGTGCACTGATAGATGTGTGTTTGAATGAAAGAACGTGTGTTCATGATGCTTGTGCACTGATAGATGTGTGTTTGAATGAAAGGACATGTGTTCATGATGCTTGTGCACTGATGGACATGTGTTTGAATGAAAGGACATGTGTTCATGATGCTTGTCCACTGATCGACGTGAGTTTGAATGAAAGAACGAGTGTTTGTGATGCTTGTCACTGATAGATGTGTGCTTGAATGAAGAATGTGTGTTCATGATGCTTGTCACTGACAGATGTTTATTTTAATGAAAGAACGTGTGTTCATGATGCTTGTTCACTGAGAGACATGTGTTTAAATGAAAGGTGTGTTCATGTTCCTTGTCACTGATAGCCGTGTGTTTGAATGAAAGAACATGTGTTCATGATGCTTGTCACTGTTAGACATGTGTTTGAATGAAAGAACGTGTTTTCATGATGCTTGTCACTCAAAGACGTGTGTGTGAATGAAAGAAGCTGTATACATGCTTGTCACTGATAGACATGATATAAATGAAAGAACGTGTGATCATGATGCTTGTCACTGATAGAAGTGTTTAAATGAAAGAAGGTGTGTTCATGATGCTTGTCACTGATGGTCGTGTGTTTGAATGAAAGAAGATGTATTCATGATGCTTGTCACTGATAGACGTGTGTTTGAATGAAAGAACGTGCGTTCATGATGCTTGTCACTGATAGTCATGTGTTTAAATGAAAGAACCTGTAGACATGATGCTTGAGCACTGATAGATGTGTGTTTGAATGAAAGAACCTGTTCATGATGCTTGTCACTGATAGAAGGGTTTGAATGAAAGAATGTGTGTTCATGATGCTTGTCACTGATAGACGTCTGTTTGCATGAAAGAACCTGTATACATGACACTTGTGCACTGACAGACATGAGTTTGAATGAAAGAACATGTGTTCATGATGCTTGTCACTGATAGATGTGTGTTTGAATGAAAGAATGCGTGTTCATGATGCTTGTCACTGACAGACGTGTGTTTGAATGGAAGAACATGTGTTCATAATGCTTGCTCACTGATAGACGTGTGTTTGAATGAAAGAAGGTGTGTTCATGATACTTGTCACTGAAAGATGTGTGTTTGAATGAAAGAACATGTGTTCACGATACTTGTCACTGATACACATGTGTTTGAATGAAAGAACTTGTCAACTTGAAGCTTGCACACTGACAGATGTGTGTTTGACTGAAAGAAGGTGTGTTAATGATGCTAATCACTGATAGATTTGCTTTTGAATGAAAGAACATGTCTTCATAATGCTTGTCACTGATAGACGTATGTTTGAATGAAAGAATGTGTGTTCATGATGCTTGTTCACTGATACAGGTGTGTTTGAATGAAAAAACATGAGTTCATGATGCTTGTTCACTGATAGATTTTTTTTGAATGAAAGAACATGATTTCATGATGGTTGTCATTGATTAACATGGGATTCAATGAAAGATCATGTGTTCGTGATGTGTGTTCACTGATATACGTGTTTGAATGAAAGAAAGTGTGCTCATGATGCTTGTCACTGACAGATGTGTGTTTAAATGAAAGAACGTGGGGTCATGATGCTTGTTCACTGATAGAAGTGCGTTTGAATGAAAGAACGTGTGTTCATGATGCTTATCACTGATAGACGTGTGTTTGAATGAAAGAACCTGTATACATGATTCTTGTACATTGATAGACATGCGTTTGAATGAAAGAATATGTGTTCATTATGTTTGTTCACTGATAGATGTGTGTTTGAATGAATGAATGTGTGTTCATGATGCTTGTTCACTAATAGACGTGTTTGAATGAAAGAACGTGTGTTCATGATGCTTGTCACTAATAGACATGCGTTTGAATGAACGAATGTGTATTCATGATGCTTGTCACTAATAGACGTGTTTGAATGAATGAACTTGTGTTCATGATGCTTGTTCACTGATAGACGTGTTTGAATGAAAGAATGTGTGTTCATGATGCTTGTCACTGATAGATGTGTGCTTGAATGAAGGAACCTGTATACACTGTGCACTGACAGATGTTTCTTTGAATGAAAGAATGATGCTTGTCACTAATAGACAGGTATTTGAATGACAGAACGTGTGTTCATGATGCTTGTCACTGACAGACGTGTGTTTGAATGAAAGAACGTGGCTTACTGATGCTTGTTCACTGATAGACATGTGTTTGAATGAAAGAACGTGTCTTCATGATGCTTGTCACTGATAGACATGTGTTTGAATGAAAGAACCTGTATACATGATACTTGTGCACTGATAGATGTGTGTTTGAATGAAAGAACATGTGTTCATGATGCTTGTCACTGATAGACATGTGTTCGAAAGAGCGAACGTGTGTTCATGATGCTTGTCCACTGATAGATGTGTGTTTGAATGAAAGAACATGTGTTCATGATGCTTGCCACTGATAGACATGTGTTTGAATGAAAGAACATGTGTTCATGATGCTTGTCACTGACAGATGTGTGTTTGAGTGAAATAACGTGGGTTCATGATGCTTGTTCACTGATACACATGTGTTTGAATAAAAGAACATGTGTTCATGATGCTTGTGACTGACAGATGTGTGTTTGAATGAAATAACCTGTATACATGATACTTCTGCACTGATAGACGTGTGTATGAATGAAAGAATGTGTGTTCATGATGCTTGTCACTGACAGACTTGTATTTGAATGAAAGAACGTATGTTCATGATGCATGTTCTCTGATAGACATGTATTTGAATGAAAGAATGTGTGTTCATGATGCTTGTCACTGATAGATGCGTTTGAATGAAAGAAAATGTCTTCATGATGCTTGTCACTGATAGATGTGTTTGACTGAATGAACGGGTGTTCATGATGCTTGTCACTGATAGGCGTGTGTTTGAATGAAAAAAACCTGTAAACATGATGCTTGTGCACTGATAGATGTGTGTTTAAATGAAAGAACATGTGTTCATGATGCTTGTCACTGATAGACGTGTGTTTGAATGAAAGGACGTGTGTTCATGATGCTTGTCCACTGATCGACGTGTGTTTGAATGAAAGAATGTGTGTTCATGATGCTTGTCACTGATAGATGCGTTTGAATGAAAGAAAATGTCTTCATGATGCTTGTCACTGATGGATGTTTGTTTGACTGAAAGAATGTGTGTTTATGATGCTTGTCACTGATAGATGTGTGTTTGAATGACAAAACCTGTAGACATGATGCTTGACCACTGATAGATGTGTGTTTGAATGAAAGAACATGTGTTCATGATGCTTGTCACTGACAGACATGTGTTTGAATGAAAGAACCTGTAGACCTGATGTTTAAGCACTGATAGACATGTGTTTGAATAAAAGAACATGTGTTCATGATGACTGTCACTGATAGACGTGTGTTTGAATGAAAGAACCTGTATACGTTATGCCTGTCACTGATAGATGTGTGTTTGAATGAAGAATGTGTGTTCATGATGCTTGTCACTGATAGACGTTTATTTTAATGAAAGAGCGTGTGTTTATGATGCTTGCGCACTAATAGACATGTGTTTGAATGAAAGAAGGTGCATTCATGATGCTTGTCACTGATAGACGGGTGTTTGAATAAAAGAACGTGTGTTCATGATGCTTGTTCACTGATAGAGGTGTGTTTGATTGAAAAAGCATGTGTTCATGATGCTTGTTCACTAATAGAAATGTTTTTGAATGAAAGAACATGCGTTCATGATGGTTGTCACTGATAAACGTGGGTTTCAATGAAAGAACATGTGTTCGTCATGCTTCTCACTGATATATGTCTTTGAATGAAATAACATGTCTTTATGATGCTTGTGCAGAGATAGATGTGTGTTTGAATGAAAGAACATGTGTTCATGTTGCTTGTTCACTGATAGACTTGTGTTTGAATAAAAGAACGTGTGTTCATGATGCCTGTTGACACACAGATGTGTGTTTGAATGAAAGAACATGTGTTCATGATGCTTGTTCACTGATAGACGTGTATTTGAATGAAAGAATGTGTTTTCATGATGCTTGTCACTGATAGACGTGTTTGAATGAAAGAACATGTGTTCATGATGCTTGTTACTGATAGACGTGTTTGAATGAAAGAACATGTGTTCATGATGCTTGTCACTGATAGACGTGTGTTTGAATGAATGAACATGCGTTCATGATACTTGTCACTGATAGACATGTTTGAATGAAAGAAGATGTATTCATGATGCTTGTCACTGATAGACGTGTGTTTGAATGAAAGAACGTGCGTTTATGATGCTTGTCACTGATAGCCATGTGTTTGAATGAAAGAACCTGTAGACATGATGCTTGAGCACTGATAGATGTGTGTTTGAATGAAAGAACGTCTGTTCATGATGCTTGTCACTGATAGCCATGTGTTTGAATGAAAGAACCTGTAGACCTGATGTTTGAGCACTGATAGACATGTGTTTGAATAAAAGAACATGTGTTTATGACGACTGTCACTGATATACTGTATACGTGATGCCTGTCACTGATAGATGTGTGTTTGAATGAAGAATGTGTGTTCATGATGCTTGTCACTGATAGATGTTTATTTTAATGAAAGAACGTGTGTTTATGATGCTTGCTCACTGATAGACCTGTGTTTGAATGAAAGAACGTGTGTTCATGATTGTCACTGATAGACGTGTGTTTGAATGAAAGAACCTGTAGACCTGATGTTTGAGCACTGATGGACGTGTGTTTGAATAAAACAACACATGTTCATGATGACTGTCACTGATAGACGTGTGTTTGAATGAAAGAACCTGTATACATGATGCCTGTCACTGATAGATGTGTGGTTGAATGAAAGAATGTGTGTTCGTGATTGTCACTGATAGACGTGTGTTTGAATGAAAGAACCTGTATACATGATGCTTGTCACTGGTAGATGTGTGTTTGAATGAAAGAACTTCTCCATGAATCTTGTCACTGATAGACGTGTTTGAATGAAATAACATGTGTTCATGATGCTTGCGCACTGATAGACGTGTTTGAATGATAGAAGGTGTGTTCATGATGCTTGTCACTGATAGACTTGTGTTTTAATGAAGAAGATATATTTATACTTGTCACTGATAGACATGTTTGAATGAAAGAATGTGTTCATGACATTTGTTCACTGATAGACGTGTGTTTGAATGAAAGAACATGTGTTTGTGATGCTTGTCACTGACAGACGTGGGTTTGAATGAAAAAACGTGTTCATGATGTTTGCGCACTGATAGACGTGTTTGAATGAAAGAAGGTGTGTTCTTGATACTTGTCACTGATAGACGTGTGTCTGAATGAAAGAACATGTGTTCATGATACTTGTCACTGATACATGTGTGTTTGAATGAAAGAATGTGTGTTCATGAAGAGTGCTCACTAATAGACGTGTGTTTGAATGAAAGAAGGTGTGTTCATGATGCTTATTACTGATACACGTGTGTTTGAATGAAAGAACGTGTTCATGATGCTTGTCACTGATAGACATGTGTTTGAATAAAACAACGTGGGTTCATGATGCTTCTTCACTGATAGAGGTGTGTTTGAATGAAAAAAACATGTGATCATGATGCTTGTTCACTAATAGACGTGTTTTTGAATGAAAGAACATGCTTTCGTGATGGTTCTCACTGATAAACGTGGGTTTCAATGAAAGAACCTGTATACATGATGCTTGTCACTGATAGATGTGTGTTTGAATGAAAGAACATGTGTTCATGTTGCTTGTTTACTGATAGACGTGTGTTTGAATGAAAGAACGTGTGTTCATGATGCTTGTTACTGATAGATGTTTGTTTGAATGAAAGAACGTGCGTTCATGATGCTTGTCACTGATAGCCATTTGTTTGAATAAAATAACCTGTAAACATGATGCTTGTGCACAGATAGATGTGTATTTAAATGAATGAACATATGTTCATGATGCTTGTCACTGTTAGACATGTTTGAATGAAAGAACCTGTAAACATGATGCTTGTGCACTGATAGATGTGTGTTTGAATGAAAGAACGTGTGTTCATGATGCTTGTTACTGATAGATGTTTGTTTGAATGAAAGAACGTGTGTTCATGATGCTTGTCACTGATAGACATATGTTTGAATGAAAGGACGTGCTTTCATGATGCTTGTCACTGATAGCCATGTGTTTGAATGAAAGAACCTGTAGACATGATGCTTGTCACTGATAGATGTGTGTTTGACTGAAAGAACGTATGTTCATGATGCTTGTCACTGATAGACGTGTGTTTGAATGAAAGAACCTGTAGACATGATGCTTGTGCACTGATAGATGTGTGTTTGAATGAAAGAACGTGTGTTCATGATGCTTGTTACTGATAGATGTTTGTTTGAATGAAAGAACGTGTGTTCATGATGCTTGTCACTGATAGACATATGTTTGAATGAAAGGACGTGCTTTCATGATGCTTGTCACTGATAGCCATGTGTTTGAATGAAAGAACCTGTAGACATGATGCTTGTCACTGATAGATGTGTGTTTGACTGAAAGAACGTGTGTTCATTATGCTTGTCACTGATAGATGTGTGTTTGAATGAAAAAAACCTGTAAACATGATGCTTGTGCACTGATAGATGTGTGTTTAAATGAAAGAACATGCGTTCATGATGCTTGTGCACTGATAGATGTGTGTTTGAATGAAAGGACATGTGTTCGTGATGCTTGTCCACTGATAGACGTGAGTTTGAATGAAAGAATGTGTGTTCATGATGCTTGTCACTGTTAGATGTGTGTTTGAATGAAGAATGTGTGTTCATGATGCTTGTCACTGACAGATGTTTATTTTAATGAAAGAACGTGTGTTCATGATGCTTGTTCACTGAGAGACGTGTGTTTAAATGAAAGGTGTGTTCATGTTCCTTGTCACTGATAGCCATGTGTTTGAATGAAAGAACATGTGTTCATGATGCTTGTTCACTGATAGATGTGTGTTTGAATGAAAGAACATGTGTTCATGATGCTTGTCACTGTTAGACGTGTTTGAATGAAAGAACGTGTTTTCATGATGCTTGTCACTCAAAGACGTGTGTGTGAATGAAAGAAGCTGTATACATGCTTGTCACTGATAGACATGATATAAATGAAAGAACGTGTGATCATGATGCTTGTCACTGATAGAAGTGTTTAAATGAAAGAAGGTGTGTTCATGATGCTTGTCACTGATGGTCGTGTGTTTGAATGAAAGAAGATGTATTCATGATGCTTGTCACTGATAGACGTGTGTTTGAATGAAAGAACGTGCGTTCATGATGCTTGTCACTGATAGCCATGTGTTTGAATGAAAGAACCTGTAGACATGATGCTTGAGCACTGATAGATGTGTGTTTGAATGAAAGAACCTGTTCATGATGCTTGTCACTGATAGAAGGGTTTGAATGAAAGAAGGTGTGTTCATGATGCTTGTCACTGATGGTCATGTGTTTGAATGAAAGAAGATGTAGTCATGATACTTGTCACTGATAGATGTGTGTTTGAATGAAAGAATGTGTGTTCATGATGCTTGTCACTGACAGACGTGTGTTTGAATGGAAGAGCATGTGTTCATAATGCTTGCACACTGATAGTCGTATGTTTGAATGAAAGAAGGTGTGTTCATGATACTTGTCACTGATAGATGTGTGTTTGAATGAATGAACGTGTGTTCATGATGCTTGTTCACTAATAGACGTGTTTGAATGAAAGAACATGTTTTCATGATGCTTGTCACTAATAGACATGTGTTTGAATGAAAGAATGTGTATTGATGATGCTTGTCACTAATAGACATGTGTTTGAATGAATGAACATGTGTTCATGATGCTTGTTCACTGATAGACGTGTTTGAATGAAAGAACGTGTGTTCATGATGCTTGTCACTGACAAATGTGTGTTTGAATGAAAGAACGTGGGGTATGATGCTTCTTCACTGATAGACGTGTGTTTGAATGAAAGAACCTATATACATGACACTTGTCCCCTGAAGGACGAGTGTTTGAATGAAAGAACGTGTGTTCATGATGCTTGTCACTGACAGACATGTGTTTGAATGAAATAACATGTGTTCATGATGCTTGTCACTGACAGACGTGTGTTTTATGAAAGAATGTTTGTTCATGATGCTTGTAGACTGATAGACATGTATTTGAATGACAGAACGTGTGTTCATGATGCTTGTCACTGATAGATGTGTGTTTGAATGAAAGAAGATGAGTTCATAATATTTGTAACTGACAGAAGTGTGTTTGAATGAAAGAACATGTGTTCATGATGCTTGTCAATGATAGATGTGTGTTTGAATGAAAGAACATGTGTTCATGATGCTTGTCACTGATAGACGTGTGTTTGAATGAAAGAACATGTCTTCATGATGCTTGTCAATGATAGATGGGTGTTTGAATTAAAGAACGTGTGTTCATGATGCTTGTCACTCATAGATCTGTGTTTGAATGAAAGAACATGTGTTCATGATGCTTGCGCACTAATAGACGTGTGTTTGAATGAAAGAAGGTGTGTTCATGATGCTTGTCACTGATGGATGCATGGTTGAATGAAAGAAGATGTGCTCTTGATGCTTGTCACTGATAGCCATGTGTTTGAATGAAAGAACCTGTAGACATGATGCTTGAGCACTGATAGATGTGTGTTTGAATGAAAGAACGTCTGTTCATGATGCTTGTCACTGATAGCCATGTGTTTGAATGAAAGAACCTGTAGACCTGATGTTTGAGCACTGATAGACATGTGTTTGAATAAAAGAACATGTGTTTATGACGACTGTCACTGATATACTGTATACGTGATGCCTGTCACTGATAGATGTGTGTTTGAATGAAGAATGTGTGTTCATGATGCTTGTCACTGATAGATGTTTATTTTAATGAAAGAACGTGTGTTTATGATGCTTGCTCACTGATAGACCTGTGTTTGAATGAAAGAACGTGTGTTCATGATTGTCACTGATAGACGTGTGTTTGAATGAAAGAACCTGTAGACCTGATGTTTGAGCACTGATGGACGTGTGTTTGAATAAAACAACACATGTTCATGATGACTGTCACTGATAGACGTGTGTTTGAATGAAAGAACCTGTATACATGATGCCTGTCACTGATAGATGTGTGGTTGAATGAAAGAATGTGTGTTCGTGATTGTCACTGATAGACGTGTGTTTGAATGAAAGAACCTGTATACATGATGCTTGTCACTGGTAGATGTGTGTTTGAATGAAAGAACTTCTCCATGAATCTTGTCACTGATAGACGTGTTTGAATGAAATAACATGTGTTCATGATGCTTGCGCACTGATAGACGTGTTTGAATGATAGAAGGTGTGTTCATGATGCTTGTCACTGATAGACTTGTGTTTTAATGAAGAAGATATATTTATACTTGTCACTGATAGACATGTTTGAATGAAAGAATGTGTTCATGACATTTGTTCACTGATAGACGTGTGTTTGAATGAAAGAACATGTGTTTGTGATGCTTGTCACTGACAGACGTGGGTTTGAATGAAAAAACGTGTTCATGATGTTTGCACACTGATAGACGTGTTTGAATGAAAGAAGGTGTGTTCTTGATACTTGTCACTGATAGACGTGTGTCTGAATGAAAGAACATGTGTTCATGATACTTGTCACTGATACATGTGTGTTTGAATGAAAGAATGTGTGTTCATGAAGAGTGCTCACTAATAGACGTGTGTTTGAATGAAAGAAGGTGTGTTCATGATGCTTATTACTGATACACGTGTTTGAATGAAAGAACGTGTTCATGATGCTTGTCACTGATAGACATGTGTTTGAATAAAACAACGTGGGTTCATGATGCTTCTTCACTGATAGAGGTGTGTTTGAATGAAAAAAACATGTGATCATGATGCTTGTTCACTAATAGACGTGTTTTTGAATGAAAGAACATGCTTTCGTGATGGTTCTCACTGATAAACGTGGGTTTCAATGAAAGAACCTGTATACATGATGCTTGTCACTGATAGATGTGTGTTTGAATGAAAGAACATGTGTTCATGTTGCTTGTTTACTGATAGACGTGTGTTTGAATGAAAGAACGTGTGTTCATGATGCTTGTTACTGATAGATGTTTGTTTGAATGAAAGAACGCGTGCTCATGATGCTTGTCACTGATAGCCATTTGTTTGAATAAAATAACCTGTAAACATGATGCTTGTGCACAGATAGATGTGTATTTAAATGAATGAACATATGTTCATGATGCTTGTCACTGTTAGACATGTTTGAATGAAAGAACCTGTAAACATGATGCTTGTGCACTGATAGATGTGTGTTTGAATGAAAGAACGTGTGTTCATGATGCTTGTTACTGATAGATGTTTGTTTGAATGAAAGAACGTGTGTTCATGATGCTTGTCACTGATAGACATATGTTTGAATGAAAGGACGTGCTTTCATGATGCTTGTCACTGATAGCCATGTGTTTGAATGAAAGAACCTGTAGACATGATGCTTGTCACTGATAGATGTGTGTTTGACTGAAAGAACGTATGTTCATGATGCTTGTCACTGATAGACGTGTGTTTGAATGAAAAAAACCTGTAAACATGATGCTTGTGCACTGATAGATGTGTGTTTAAATGAAAGAACATGCGTTCATGATGCTTGTGCACTGATAGATGTGTGTTTGAATGAAAGGACATGTGTTCGTGATGCTTGTCCACTGATAGACGTGAGTTTGAATGAAAGAATGTGTGTTCATGATGCTTGTCACTGTTAGATGTGTGTTTGAATGAAGAATGTGTGTTCATGATGCTTGTCACTGACAGATGTTTATTTTAATGAAAGAACGTGTGTTCATGATGCTTGTTCACTGAGAGACGTGTGTTTAAATGAAAGGTGTGTTCATGTTCCTTGTCACTGATAGCCATGTGTTTGAATGAAAGAACATGTGTTCATGATGCTTGTTCACTGATAGATGTGTGTTTGAATGAAAGAACATGTGTTCATGATGCTTGTCACTGTTAGACGTGTTTGAATGAAAGAACGTGTTTTCATGATGCTTGTCACTCAAAGACGTGTGTGTGAATGAAAGAAGCTGTATACATGCTTGTCACTGATAGACATGATATAAATGAAAGAACGTGTGATCATGATGCTTGTCACTGATAGAAGTGTTTAAATGAAAGAAGGTGTGTTCATGATGCTTGTCACTGATGGTCGTGTTTGAATGAAAGAAGATGTATTCATGATGCTTGTCACTGATAGACGTGTGTTTGAATGAAAGAACGTGCGTTCATGATGCTTGTCACTGATAGCCATGTGTTTGAATGAAAGAACCTGTAGACATGATGCTTGAGCACTGATAGATGTGTGTTTGAATGAAAGAACCTGTTCATGATGCTTGTCACTGATAGAAGGGTTTGAATGAAAGAAGGTGTGTTCATGATGCTTGTCACTGATGGTCATGTGTTTGAATGAAAGAAGATGTAGTCATGATACTTGTCACTGATAGATGTGTGTTTGAATGAAAGAATGTGTGTTCATGATGCTTGTCACTGACAGACGTGTGTTTGAATGGAAGAGCATGTGTTCATAATGCTTGCACACTGATAGTCGTATGTTTGAATGAAAGAAGGTGTGTTCATGATACTTGTCACTGATAGATGTGTGTTTGAATGAATGAACGTGTGTTCATGATGCTTGTTCACTAATAGACGTGTTTGAATGAAAGAACATGTTTTCATGATGCTTGTCACTAATAGACATGTGTTTGAATGAAAGAATGTGTATTGATGATGCTTGTCACTAATAGACATGTGTTTGAATGAATGAACATGTGTTCATGATGCTTGTTCACTGATAGACGTGTTTGAATGAAAGAACGTGTGTTCATGATGCTTGTCACTGACAAATGTGTGTTTGAATGAAAGAACGGGGGATGATGCTTCACTGATAGACGGGTTTTGAAATGAAAGAACCTATATACATGACACTTGTCCCCTGAAGGACGAGTGTTTGAATGAAAGAACGTGTGTTCATGATGCTTGTCACTGACAGACATGTGTTTGAATGAAATAACATGTGTTCATGATGCTTGTCACTGACAGGCGTGTGTTTTATGAAAGAATGTTTGTTCATGATGCTTGTAGACTGATAGACATGTATTTGAATGACAGAACGTGTGTTCATGATGCTTGTCACTGATAGATGTGTGTTTGAATGAAAGAAGATGAGTTCATAATATTTGTAACTGACAGAAGTGTGTTTGAATGAAAGAACATGTGTTCATGATGCTTGTCAATGATAGATGTGTGTTTGAATGAAAGAACATGTGTTCATGATGCTTGTCACTGATAGACGTGTGTTTGAATGAAAGAACATGTCTTCATGATGCTTGTCAATGATAGATGGGTGTTTGAATTAAAGAACGTGTGTTCATGATGCTTGTCACTCATAGATCTGTGTTTGAATGAAAGAACATGTGTTCATGATGCTTGCGCACTAATAGACGTGTGTTTGAATGAAAGAAGGTGTGTTCATGATGCTTGTCACTGATGGATGCATGGTTGAATGAAAGAAGATGTGCTCTTGATGCTTGTCACTGATAGACGTGTGTTTGAATGAAAGAATGTGTGTTCATGATGCTTGTTCATTGATAGACATGTGTTTGAATGAAAGAACTTGTGTTTGTGATGCTTGTCACTGACAGACGTGTGTTTAAATGAAAGAACATGTGTTCATGATACTTGTCACTGATACGTGTATTTGAATGAAAGAACATGTGTTCATGAAGCTTGCGCACTGATAGACGTGTGTTTGAATGAAAGAAGGTGTGTTCATGATGCTTGTCACTGATAGACGTGTGTTTGAATAAAAGAACTTGTGTACATGATGCTTTTTTCACTGATAGAGGTGTGTTTGAATGAAAGAACATGTGTACATGATGCTTTTTTCACTGATAGAGGTGTGTTTGAATAAAAAAAGTTTGTTCGTGATGCTTGTTCACTGATAGATGTGTGTTTGAATGAAAGAACATACTTTCATGATGGTTGTCACTGTTAAACGTGGGTTTCAATGAAAGAACATGTGTTCATGAAGCTTGCGCACTGATAGATGTGTGTTTGAATGAAAACATGTGTACATGATGCTTTTTTCACTGATAGAGGTGTGTTTGAATAAAAAAAGTTTGTTCATGATGCTTGTTCACTGATAGATGTGTGTTTGAATGAAAGAACTTCTTTCATGATGATTGTCACTGATAAACGTGGGTTTCAATGAAAGAACATGTGTTCATCATGCTTGTCACTGATAGACATGTCTGAACGAAAGGACGTCTGTTCATGATGCTTTTGCACTGGTAGACATGTGTTTGAATAAAAGAACATGTGTTCATGATGCTTGAGCACAGATAGATGTGCGTTTGAATAAAATAACCTGTATACATGATGCTTGTCACTGATAAATGTTTGTTTGAATAAAAGAACATGTGTTCATGATGCTTGTTCACTGAAAGATGTGTGTTTGAATGAAAAAACCTGTGTTCATGATGCTTGTTCATAGATAGATGTATGTTTGAATGAAAGAACATGTGTTCATGATGCTTGTCACTGATAGATGTGTGTTTGTATAAAAGAACATGTGTTCATGATGCTCGACACTGATATATGTGTGTTTGAATGAAAGAACATGTGTTCATGATGCTTGTCACTGATAGAAGTGTTTAAATGAAATAACGTGTGTTCATGATGCTTGTCACTGATAGACGTGTGTTTCAATGAAAGAACGGGTGTTCATGATGATTGTCACTGATAGACGTGTGTTTGAATGAAAGAACATGTGTTCATGATGCTTGTCACTGATAGATGTGTGTTTGAATGAAAGAACCTGTGTTCATGTGTTCATGATGCTTGTCACTGATAGACGTATGTGTGGATGAAAGAATGTGTTTTCATGATGCCTGTCGCTGATAGACATGTGTTTGAATGAAATAATGTGTGTTCTTGATGCTTGTCACTGATAGACGTGTGTTTGATTGAAAGAATGTGTGTTCATGATGCTTGTCACTGATAGACGTGTGTTTGAATGAATGAACCTGTATACATGATGATTGTGCACTAATTGTGTGTTTGAATGAAAGAATGTGTGTTTGTGATATTTGTTCACTGATAGACGTGTGTTTGAATAAAAGAACATTTGTTCATGATGCTTTTGCACTGATAGAAGTGTGTCTGAATGAACTAACGTGTGCTCATTTTGCTTGTCGCTGATAGACGTGTGTTTGAATGGAAGAGCATGTGTTCATAATGCTTGCGCACTGATAGTCGTATGTTTGAATGAAAGAAGGTGTGTTCATGATACTTGTCACTGATAGATGTGTGTTTGAATGAATGAACGTGTGTTCATGATGCTTGTTCACTAATAGACGTGTTTGAATGAAAGAACATGTTTTCATGATGCTTGTCACTAATAGACATGTGTTTGAATGAAAGAATGTGTATTCATGATGCTTGTCACTAATAGACATGTGTTTGAATGAATGAACGTGTGTTCATGATGCTTGTTCACTGATAGACGTGTTTGAATGAAAGAACGTGTGTTCATGATACTTGTCACTGATACGTGTATTTGAATGAAAGAACATGTGTTCATGAAGCTTGCGCACTGATAGACGTGTGTTTGAATGAAAGAAGGTGTGTTCATGATGCTTGTCACTGATAGAGGTGTGTTTGAATGAAAACATGTGTACATGATGCTTTTTTCACTGATAGAGGTGTGTTTGAATAAAAAAAGTTTGTTCATGATGCTTGTTCACTGATAGATGTGTGTTTGAATGAAAGAACTTCTTTCATGATGATTGTCACTGATAAACGTGGGTTTCAATGAAAGAACATGTGTTCATCATGCTTGTCACTGATAGACATGTCTGAACGAAAGAACGTCTGTTCATGATGCTTTTGCACTGGTAGACATGTGTTTGAATAAAAGAACATGTGTTCATGATGCTTGAGCACAGATAGATGTGCGTTTGAATAAAAGAACCTGTATACATGATGCTTGTCACTGATAAATGTTTGTTTGAATAAAAGAACATGTGTTCATGATGCTTGTCCCTGACAAATGTGTGTTTGAATGAAAGAACGTGGGGTATGATGCTTCTTCACTGATAGACGTGTGTTTGAATGAAAGAACCTATATACATGACACTTGTCCCCTGAAGGACGAGTGTTTGAATGAAAGAACGTGTGTTCATGATGCTTGTCACTGATAGACATGTGTTTGAATGAAATAACATGTGTTCATGATGCTTGTCACTGACAGACGTGTGTTTTATGAAAGAATGTTTGTTCATGATGCTTGTAGACTGATAGACATGTATTTGAATGACAGAACGTGTGTTCATGATGCTTGTCACTGATAGACATGTGTTTGAATGAAAGAAGATGAGTTCATAATATTTGTAACTGACAGAAGTGTGTTTGAATGAAAGAACATGTGTTCATGATGCTTGTCAATGATAGATGTGTGTTTGAATGAAAGAACATGTGTTCATGATGCTTGTCACTGATAGACGTGTGTTTGAATGAAAGAACATGTCTTCATGATGCTTGTCAATGATAGATGGGTGTTTGAATTAAAGAATGTGTGTTCATGATGCTTGTCACTCATAGATCTGTGTTTTAATGAAAGAACTTGTTCATGATGCTTGTCACTTATAGATGTGTTTGAATGAAAGAACATGTGTTCATGATGCTTGCGCACTAATAGACGTGTGTTTGAATGAAAGAAGGTGTGTTCATGATGCTTGTCACTGATGGATGCATGGTTGAATGAAAGAAGATGTGCTCTTGATGCTTGTCACTGATAGACGTGTGTTTGAATGAAAGAATGTGTGTTCATGATGCTTGTTCACTGATAGACATGTGTTTGAATGAAAGAACTTGTGTTTGTGATGCTTGTCACTGACAGACGTGTGTTTAAATGAAAGAACATGTGTTCATGATACTTGTCACTGATACGTGTATTTGAATGAAAGAACATGTGTTCATGAAGCTTGCGCACTGATAGACGTGTGTTTGAATGAAAGAAGGTGTGTACATGATGCTTGTTCACTGATAGAGGTGTGTTTGAATGAAAGAACATGTGTACATGATGCTTTTTTCACTGATAGAGGTGTGTTTGAATAAAAAAAGTTTGTCCGTGATGCTTGTTCACTGATAGATGTGTGTTTGAATGAAAGAACATACTTTCATGATGGTTGTCACTGTTAAACGTGGGTTTCAATGAAAGAACATGTGTTCATGAAGCTTGTGCACTGATAGATGTGTGTTTGAATGAAAACATGTGTACATGATGCTTTTTTCACTGATAGAGGTGTGTTTGAATAAAAAAAGTTTGTTCATGATGCTTGTTCACTGATAGATGTGTGTTTGAATGAAAGAACTTTTTTCATGATGATTGTCACTGATAAACGTGGGTTTCAATGAAAGAACATGTGTTCATCATGCTTGTCACTGATAGACATGTCTGAACGAAAGGACGTCTGTTCATGATGCTTTTGCACTGGTAGACGTGTTTGAATAAAAGAACATGTGTTCATGATGCTTGAGCACAGATAGATGTGCGTTTGAATAAAAGAACCTGTATACATGATGCTTGTCACTGATAAATGTGTGTTTGAATAAAAGAACATGTGTTCATGATGCTTGTTCACTGATAGATGTGTGTTTGAATGAAAAAACCTGTGTTCATGATGCTTGTTCATAGATAGATGTATGTTTGAATGAAAGAACATGTGTTCATGATGCTTGTCACTGATAGATGTGTGTTTGAATAAAAGAACATGTGTTCATGATGCTCGACACTGATATATGTGTGTTTGAATGAAAGAACATGTGTTCATGATGCTTGTCACTGATAGAAGTGTTTAAATGAAATAACGTGTGTTCATGATGCTTGTCACTGATAGACGTGTGTTTCAATGAAAGAACGGGTGTTCATGATGATTGTCACTGATAGACATGTGTTTGAATGAAAGAACATGTGTTCATGATGCTTGTCACTGATAGATGTGTGTTTGAATGAAAGAACCTGTGTTCATGTGTTCATGATGCTTGTCACTGATAGACGTATGTGTGGATGAAAGAATGTGTTTTCATGATGCTTGTCACTGATAGACGTGTGTTTCAATGAAAGAACGGGTCTTCATGATGATTGTCACTGATAGACGTGTGTTTGAATGAAAGAACATGTGTTCATGATGCTTGTCACTGATAGATGTGTGTTTGAATGAAAGAACCTGTGTTCATGTGTTCATGATGCTTGTCACTGATAGACGTATGTGTGGATGAAAGAATGTGTTTTCATGATGCCTGTCGCTGATAGACATGTGTTTGAATGAAATAATGTGTGTTCTTGATGCTTGTCACTGATAGACGTGTGTTTGATTGAAAGAATGTGTGTTTTTGATGCTTGTCACTGATAGACGTGTGTTTGAATGAATGAACCTGTATACATGATGATTGTGCACTAATTGTGTGTTTGAATGAAAGAATGTGTGTTCGTGATGCTTGTTCACTGATGGACGTGTGTTTGAATAAAAGAACATTTGTTCATGATGCTTTTGCACTGATAGAAGTGTGTCTGAATGAACTAACGTGTGCTCATTTTGCTTGTCGCTGATAGACGTGTGTTTGAATGAAAGAACGTGTGTTCATGATGCTTGTCACTGATAGACGTGTGTTTGAATGAAAGAACATGTGTTCATGATGCTTGTCACTGATAGACGTGTGTTTGAATGAAAGAACATGTGTTCATGATGCTTGTGCACTGACTAAAATGAGTGTAAATGTGAAAACTTGCGTACATGATGCTTGTAACACGAGTGAGTGAGTGAGTGAGTGAGTGAGTGAGTGAGTGAGTGAGTGAGTGAGTGAGTGAGTGAGTGAGTGAGTATGTGTGTGCATGTGAGAACATTATTAATCTTGTTTGTACATTAGCATCAGTGATTTTAACAATGTCCATTTGATGTTTGTGGACTGACACGCATTGGCATAAGGTTGAAAGCATATAAAATATTGCTTGTGCATTGAGAGTAACAGTGTGACTGAGGGAGCCCATCTTCATAATGCTTATTCCATGACAGCCATCAGTCTAAGTGTGAGAAAAAGTATACATTATGCTTGTGCACTAATGGACATCAGTGAGTATGAGAACATAAATAAATGATATTTGTACATCAATTGTATGTGTGAATACAAAAATGTGTATACATATCAGTATCCATCTGTCTGTCCATCCATCCATCCATCCATCCATCCACATGGTACTTGTGCACCAGTATTCCTCAGTGTGAGTGTTAGTATATTTGTTCATAATGCATGTGAGTTAACAGACATCTGTGCATTGTGCACTGGCAGATATTAGTGCAAATGTGAGAACATGTGTACATGATGCTTGTGGATTGGAAGATATTGTCTGAGTGCAAGAATGCACATTTAAGAGTTGTTTAGTTAATACATATGTAATACACTTCTGGCCTTCTCACACAGGCAGTTGCCAAAAAGAACCCATTAAGAATAGATCACATTACCCAGTTGACATACAAAATGAATAAATAAATAGGTTTTAACTATCTCAGCACTACTGAGTACACAGATCTTAGCTTGTATCTTTATAAAACATTTTATAATGTACCTGTACTGAAGGGGGAGGGATTAGTCTCTGCATTTCTATTGTTTTATTGTTTGCTTAATAGCCAGATGAGAATGTTAATACTTGAGTATGAGACAGATTTTGGCACCAGCTTTAGTCCCACTCAGTTACATTTCCTGATAAAACCAGGAACCTATTACAATTTTCTGTTTGAAATCTTTTACCTTAAACTACTTGAACAGTTTTGTCACATTTTGTGGATATGAGCCCACTTCACTTCAAGCCCTGTAGCTGTAGAGTGTTTATACTCTAAAACCCAAGTGCTGATAAAACAAACGTCAGACAGCAAAGTGGAATGCCATCCTATTCTGAACATTAATCTGTGTTTAATGCTGGTGCTTTTATAGTAATTACAAAAAAGCCGATGGCATACATGAGCTCACATGGCGATACTGGGGACATGAGGTGCGCATATGAATGACATTTGCTGCACTGCCTGCATTTTTACAAAACCTCCTTTTATTAAATATTCCTCTGTCATGGTAAACAAAGGAAGTGCAGCACAAATGAATAGAGCACATCAGGAAATTTGTGGCGCGCCTATAAAAGCATACATTCATACATGCACTGTTAGGTAACATATCTCCCCCCATGACACAGTAGCTGTTTGGGAATTATATGTTGTAATATGCATCACAGAAGAGGTAACTGGAGAAAAGTATTCAGGATGGCATGCATTTAATAGAACCACGCCTGGCATTTTAGCAATGACTGTACCAGAATGGCATCTGAAGTGAAGAATCTTTTTTGGATGTGCCAGCAAAAGTGGTCAGAGGTCATATCTGTTTATTCAAATGCATGTCACTACTTAATGCTTTCATGTGTTGAAGCAGTGAAACATGTCTGCCATTCAGCTGTGTTATATTCACATAGCTGTCTATGTGCCAAAGGATTGTACAGCCTTTAATGAACCTATAGTGACCACACCTTATCCTTTACCGTTACTTCTGCCTCTATCCTAGCCAGCATTTTAACATAAGTCATGAAATAGTGAGGTTGTTAGGTTTAATGTTTATTTCTTCCTGATGGGCACATGACCATTCAGGCCCCTCCCTCTAGAATCAAATTCCTGCTGTTTAAGGTTATGAGGGCCCCTTATTACTCTTTGTTACTTTGTTAACTGATCTCAGTTCATGATATTTTCACTGCAGGTTTGATGAAAGCTTGTTTTTTTTGTTTTGTTTTTTTTTGTTTTTGCAAAAATTAGGGGAATGATTTCTTCAGGTACTGCACCTTTCAAAGAATAATGCCTTTGAATTATGTCAAGATTTAAGCACCTTTGTTTGATAAACCATGCTTTCTTACATGCAGATATGGAATGCAGATCATCTTTAAAGGTGTTTAAGCTATCACATCAATGATACTACTCAATCAGATACACAGTCACCTATTTCTGGGCAGAGTAAACAATCTGCCTGTATCAAATGGCTTTAGTTATGCAGCGGAAGATCCTTTTTAAAAGTTTGCACTGTGTGTATCATAAATAGAGTAGTATTTTAGCAGCTGTCAGTCAAACCATGCACCTGTATGTCAGCAGAAGGAGGATACTCCTGCACCTGTATGATTTTTGTTTTGTTTTGCATCCTGCAGTTGAAGTGATTCTGTTTCTTTAATGAATAAACAGTGGGAGCATTTCTTGAACCAATACTCTGGATATTTTTAGAACAATATTCTTTGGTGTTGGACTTTGTTGTATATTTTAAATGGATTAGAAAAGACTCAAAAATAGCACAGCCTAAAATATGTGCCCCTAAACTTTAACAGGAGTTGGGAGCTAACACTCATGCATGCATAATGACACTTGTAATCAATTTATTTTTCAGTTTTATAACTTTGCAAGAAAAGGGATGGGACATGATAGAAGTCAGACTTCTGAGATGGTAAACCTTAAACCTAATCAATATGTTACTGATTTGCCTTCTCATTTTAGCTGATCTTTAAAAATCACATATAATGTCTGATTCAGTGTTTTTATCAACCTGCGGTAAACATATTTTGTAACAAACATCATCTTAGTTTGGGGACATCTGGGTATGTGAAAAGTAATACTATGATTCCATACTGAATAGATTAGGTAAATGTAGGTGCAACTCATTTGGATTCTATCATGATGCCTTATAAACAGACCAGCTGCTGTAGACATTCTGTTCTGAACTGCTGGATATAACTATGTAGGATATGATTGACAATCTTGAACTGCACTGCAGCAAAGATAGATAGACAGACAGATAGATAGATAGATAGATAGATAGATAGATAGATAGATAGATAGATAGATAGACAGACAGACAGACAGACAGACAGATAGATAGATAGATAGATAGATAGATAGACAGACAGACAGACAGATAGATAGATAGATAGATAGATAGATAGATAGATAGATAGATAGATAGATAGATAGATAGATGGATGACAGGTCAGTTGAGAGGAATGAAGGAGCCAATATTCACCTAACCTACTGGGACAGTGGCAGAGGGATGAAAGACCTAGCAACACCGACAGGAGTCTGGACGTGCAGTATTGTTGCAGTATTCTGCATTTAATACTGGCCCAAGTGGCACATTTGGGTTGTATTGGGAGGGTTATAAGAGAATGCTGAAGCTGCTGGAGCCCCATGAAAGAGGGGGCTGCCGTGGACAAGTACCCAAAGATAAAGACTCCTATGTCCTACAGCAGCAATGCAGATGGGGGTGAGGCTCAGGCCCAGCGTATATCATAAGCTGGGAAATGGGGACTTACAAGAATAATGCGAAGACAGAACATGTGACAGTGGGAGACAGAGGACCTGGAAAGATATATAACGTAGGGACTGGGAAACAAAAATAAAATATCATTAAGTGGCAAGAAGGCAATTCATTGTTATCAGCTAGAGTTAAAAATACACTGTTCCTGTCTAGTATACACCATGAGACAGAGTGCTTGCTGTTTAACAACTATGTCTAGAAATTAACATTGTAACATGGATGAGATTTTTCCATATTAAAGCATCTGACTCTAACAGCTCAGCTACTACTGCAGAATGAGAAACGTCTTTGGTTTAGTAATTACCAAAAGTAACCTGTAAGCACGTATTGTACTTTGCTGCATAGAATTAGTCATGATACCAGGCACACTTTGAAGGCATTTGCTTGCCACCGGGCTGATTATAACATCCAGTTCTATAGCTAATACTTGGAGCATATTGAAGCCCTTATGAAATGCTTGCACAAGGACTAATATCTTAGCAATGTCCATGTGGTGGATTAATAATTTATGTGCAAAAACAGTGAGCCCTACCTAATTCTCATTCCTTTTTTTATGTATGCGCATCACAAATTTACAGAACAAGATAAGGAAAATAAGTATAAAATAAAATGTTTTTATCTCAAGCTTCTTGCACAATGAAGGAATAAAAGTCACATACTTGAACACTTCTAACAAACTTTCATAAAATGATCATTAGACGATAATTCCGTGAGCAGATTTGTGCAAGTTCAGACTGACTGTAACTTCAGCAGCAGTTGTGCAATTTTGGTTAGCTCTTTAAGATACTTTTGTCAACTAAAATTAGAATAATGTTGCGTGATGTAGTTTCTGCACTGTTTGCTTATACTAAAAAAGTTATTCATCTTCTTACAAATTAGTCTACACATCAGGAAATAAAAAGCCTTCCGCTGGGCTTTAAAAGCCGGCTTAAGTGAAAAATAATATTATTAAATTATTAACCAACCTAACTGTACTACATAAATGTTAACTACATTTGTGTAATAATGATTATTGAAATTGCTTGCAGTAAACACATTTTTTCCATATCAATAATCCCTGGATATATAATTTAACTGGTTTTCTGCATTCCTTGTTTATCGTATTTTTCTGAACTTCATTGTTTGGTAAGATCCTAAAGAAAGGGCTATACAAAGGAAATAAAACATATATTTTAGAAAATCCACAAAGAGATAATTACGTGTTTTTGACATTGACTTGGGGAATGCATTCTTCCGTGAACTAGTTTTCCCACCAGATATTATATGGTCACGGAGTACTAAAGCAGCAGTGTCTTTCTCACGGTTACTTACCTTTGCTGCCACCTATGGATCCTTTGCTACATTACAGCCCAAAGCCATGCTGAATTTATTTATTTACATGTTGAAAGAATGAGAAGTTCAGATCATGACTTTTTAAGCAAGTTCACATTTTAAATGCTTCATGTTACCTATATTTATGATACTGGTATTATTTCAAAAGTGAACTAATCAGAATTTACAAATTGCAGATACTTTGTGGAGGTTTCAGTGGTCCCACTATAAACAAGACTGATGTCCCTAAGATATGGATTTGGAAAGTCAGACTGAAGACATAAATATGCTTTTGTTTCCCACTTTAGACATTAAAGATGCTTTCTAGGTCAATAATGATGTATGTAGTAGCAAAGAAGTAAAATAAGTATGAAAACAGTAAATACAAAAAAAAAATGCATACGGAAGAAACCGTACTAGAACTGATATTAAATTGTGACAAAACTACTGTTTATAGAAACTACAGTAATTTGCTTACAGGAAAAATAGGTTCACAGGTTTGTAGAAGGTTATTAGGCTAATGGCCCTAGAGCCCTTACCAGCCTAGCCATAATTATGCAGACAGAGTTGCCCAATTGTCGGTTTTAATCTTTAGATGCTGCTACCTAAAATTTAAGTTACAGCTTTAGGAAGAGTACATTAAAGATACAGTTTTGATCGAAGCATCTAAATTCAAAGCTGTAACTATATAATCTCAATCTTTGTCTACCCTTGTTTTTCTATCTGCTACAACCTTATACAAATGCACAGGTAATCTCTTATTTTCTCCTATTCCTATAGTCACAAATTATATGAAACAAGGTTAGAATTAATCATCTGTTATACCTAAATATGTATGTAAAAATGTATATCTAACCAAGATGAAAATATTATATCCAATCTGGAAAATGAAAATATACTGCATGCTGCCTATGTATGTGAGTATTTGAGCTTTTCTCCCTACTGGCCTCCATTGAAATAAAATAGTATCTATCCCAATCAGGCATTCCCAGTCAAAAAATAAATAAAATAAATAGATAAATTAAAAAAAAAAAAAAAAACTGTTAATTTAAGAATGTAGTTTTACCTAAGTTTCAAATAACAGTAGAATGAAGTGTAAGAACACCATTTTTGTTGTTTTTTTTAAATGAAGAGGAAATATGTTCCTATGTATTCCTGCCATCCTGCCATCTTTTATCAAGTCACACTGAAGCAGTGGCCACAAACGAAAATATAAACAGGAGAACCTACAACCACACTGTCTATACATTCCTATACATACATGTATGTTTATGCAGACACACATACATAAGGCATATGCATATATTTAGTCTTTACTATGGGGAAACAAGGTATTTTCTATTGAAGGCCCTAAAACTTTAGAACTTTCCTCTGCAGTAACTGAACCAAAAACTAATTGACTTACAACTATACTGAGTACATAAGATCTTTGATTGAGAATGCCTTTTTATTTTGGTTAGTCACTTGAATATGGTCGTGTCTATGGCTGTCTGTATGGTATTTAAACATTTATTATTATTGCATCTAACTGCATTATTCCTTACAGTAGTGCAGAAATTTTAATGACACTGTTGATTCTTCTGTTAGCTCTGTTTGTACTACATTAAGTATAATCTGATGTTACTGCAGGATTCCTTTTTGCCTCATACTTAAAAATTACGTCATGGGAGAAAAATGACCTTTGAGATCTAGTGTTAATATACTTCTGTTAGTGTACATGTATGTGTGAAAGTGTGTGTGTGTGTGTGTGTGTGTGTGTGTGTGTGTGTGTGTGTGTGTGTGTGTGTGTGTGTGTGTGTGTGTGTGTGTGCGTGTGTGTGTGTGTGTGTGTGTGTGTGTGTGTGTGTGTGTGTGTGTGTGTGTGTGTGTGTGTGTGTGTGTGTGGTGACACTGCTGAGAAACATGAGCCAAGTTTAGGGTTGCCATCTACCTGTTTTTTTTTCTGGACAATCTGGAAACTGAGTTTGATCCAACAGTCCAGAAAAGGCTGTGCAATCTCTCATATTTTCTTGGTCACAAGAAACTATATACCCAGCTTTTCAAAGTTTGCACCTCCAGACAACTGAATCCTGGCAAAGCTCATGAGGTTAATCCTAGCATCCATGTCAAGAACACATAATAAGAGTTATGATCAGGTAGTCTTCTTCTTCTTTCAGCTTTTCCCGGTTAGGGGTCACCACAGCAGATCACCTGTCTGCTCATGATTGGCGGTGGAGTTTTACAGTGTCAAGTTGCCAGCCCAGAACCCAACCTTCCACAGAAGGCACACAGATGCACGCCTAGGGCCCAATCCACCTACAGCATGTCTTTGGGATGTGGGAGGAAACCAGAGCACCTGGAGGAAACCCATGTGACCACAGGGAGGACATGCAGACTCCACACAGAAGGCACCCCAGCCAAGGATTGAACAGGAGAACCACTTGCTATGAGGTGGCAACGTTAACTGCTGCACCACAGCGGCCACCCCAGTTATAAATGATTATAATTCTTTGTAATGTATAGAGCTTTATCTGCTCCATGTACTGCCAGTTACAGAAAAACAGTGTAGGAGCATGAAGTGTTTACTAGTTTCAAAGCCTTTGAAAGCTGGTTAAACACTAAGAGGTGCCAAACAGACAGCAGGTAGACACAAAGTCCCTTTCTCTGAAGAATGAATACTTTAAAAGCTGTTATGTGCTTCTTTATACCACAATTTTTGTTTGTATGTGTGGCAGAGTAAAATACCTAAGAGCTTTCAAAGTTCTTCTACTTTTTGCTGTTGTTCTTTGCCAGCTGACACTGTATGGTGTTCATCCCTAAAGTGATACCCTATCTTAATAGTGCTGAGGGGTGCTTAACTAAAGCTTATTAAGCACCTTTCTGATGTCAGAATGTCACTTAACATGCATGTCGTTTTCTAGTTTTTGGAATATAATTGCAGTGTTCAGTGCACTCTTCATTTCATATAATGTAGGTATACAATTGTAGTTGTGTTCTTTGGCTTTCTAAATGAGATGAGTATAGTGATATTAAGTTACCCTACGTCAGCCTTCAGCATTGCTGTATTGGGCATAGTTTTAATGAAGTAAATTTTCTGAATGTTTGTTATTTTCATATTTATTGATATATTTATTGTTTTACTACTGTATTTTAAAAGAATAGCAGTGGTATTAGTGTGTTTTATTTTGTGCTAGTTTTTCCTACATTTCTGATTGGTTGATTTTATATACATATATATATATATATATATATATATATATATATATATATATATATATATTTTTTTTTTTTGGTCTTGTTTTGAATTTATGTTATATTTATTTTTTTTTAGTTTGATTTGGGTTGGAGATGCTATGCTGGTTGGTTAGAAGACTATATATTTTCTGTTCTCACATATAAATGTATATATTTTCACTGTAAATTATTTTTTGTTTAGAGTATGTGTGCGTGTGCATCTGCGTGCATGTGTGTGTGTGTGTTTTATATTAGTTTGTATTTTTATTTGTGGTTAATTTTCTTGTTTTGGAGAGTTACATGATTGAGTTTTATTTTGGGGATGTTCTATCTTTACTCAGATGATTTCTACTTTATTTTTCCAGTCTAAGAGAAAGCAAATCCATTTTTGTTTGTTTACTTATGTAAAGATGATGTAGATACCTTCAGCCTGTAGATATTATTCTATCGATAGACACACACACACACACACACACACACACACACACACACACACACACACACACACACACACATATATATATATATATATATATATATATATATATGCACACACACATATATATAAATATATATAAGTAATATACACACACACACATACATATATATATATAGATATATATATATATATATATATATATATATATATATATATATATATATACCGTATTTCCCCGAAAATAAGACCATGTCTTATACTTTTTCCCCCCCACCGAAATACGCATTAAGGCTTATTATTAGGGGATGCTTTATTTACCCCCCCATACAACAATCTACATTTATTAATTTATTCATGTACAGAAATTGATATTTATTCATGTACACAAATCGACATCTATTCATGTACAAAAATCGACATTTATTCATGTACACAAATCGACATTTATTCATGTACACAAATTGACATTTATTTGGTACCTTTCCATTATTGGGCAACAGTTCTAGGTAACGTGTTAACAGTTATGTGAGAATTCTACATAAACAGTGCAACAAACATTTCAACTTCAGAATGTCTACACCTTAGCTTTCACAGTGCAATATTTCATGCTTAACAGAAAGTGCGGAAAAATCTCAATAAATGTGTATTGGAGGAGGGGAATAAAACAGGTGAATAACTGCCATTTTTTGAGTAGTGATGCTTTCTTTATTTCTTACCCAAACTGTATGATAAGAATGATGGAAAGTCATAAAAATGAAGTCTGGGAACTTGTGGCCTTACTTTGTAATTACTCCTTGATAATGAACGTTACCTTAATACAATAAAGTCAAAAAACTGACAAGAGCTTGCTGGCAGTTGAAAGCAGAAGCAATCCATTCTGTTGCCCCAATAATGGAAAAATTATTCAAATACTGTCATGTCATCTTCTTTTGGAACGTTGTCATAAGTCCCCAACCCCCGAATTCCAGCCTGGATTTCTTGTGACACCATTTCCTGTAGAACTATTGGCCCATGTCTGGCATGCCTAGCAATAGAGCTCTCCTTAAATGAGCACTGCTTGTCCACGGAGCCTGCATGTAGTGCATTGGCAACACAGCTGTCAGTGATTTTATCCCATGAATTCTTCACCCAAGTCACAACCTCTTCCAGGCTAGGCTTCACAAAGTTTCCACACTGATTTCTCCCCATTCTATTTTCAGTGTAGTCATTGAGTTCCATGCGCAAATGGTCCTTCAATTACTTGTTTATTGCAATATCAAGAGTCTGAAGATAGGCAGTCATTCCTGCGGGAATCATTATTTGATCTATTCTTCTCTGTGCAAGGAAGTTCTTCATGTCTTTAGCGCGGTGAGTGCTGGCTGAATCCCACACTAGCAGACCTCTTTCGCCACCTCGCAAAACAAGTGGCAGCATTACATTGACCCACTTCCTTATAACTGCTTGTGTGCACCAGGTTTTTTGGATTTCAAGAATGTAAATGCCTGAAACACGTTCAATCTTATCTTTTTGGCCCTTGCTAATTATTAGAGGTGGGGTTTTCTTTCCATATAGATGAATTGCCAAGATACAGGTAGCACATGCACTTTCGTAACCAGTGGAGGGAACGTAGATTGATGAGACATCCCCCTGATCAATTGTTGTTTGAGATCTTTGGCCCATAAACACTGCAGTTTCATCCATAGCAATCATGTTGGAGAGTTGCTATTTAGAAAAGTCGATGCCATCAACAAGGACTTGAATGCAAGTGCACATTTAATAACTTCAGTATCTTCCAGCTTGAACAATGTTGTCCATCTTCTTAGAGACAGTTCATATCGCTGAAAGAAGCCATCCAGCCAATGTTGTGATGCTTTGAATTCTCTTGGAGACATTTCTAAGTGTGGTGCCATTGCAAGAGTAAATACTTGAATATCAGCCCTGCACACAACCAAAGGCAATCCATTCACAGATTATGTCTTCCAGCTCAGGAAATAATGGTTGCCGACCTGATCCACACTTGCACTTCTTAGCATTTCCCTCGTTGGCCTGTTGACTGAGGTTATTGTACACTGCTTGCCATTTTAGGACCATTCAGAGATCCAACTTTTCTTTGCAGAAAGCCATCAGATTCTTTCCCCTGGAGTCCTCCATGATCCCTTTCTTGTACTCAGTAGAATAACCCTTTCTTTTTGCACTCATCTTGTCTGGGTGGGGGGTTAATTGAAGACTTATGAGACAAGAATGGCAACACAAAATGGTGATGGTTAAGAAGACACAACCATACCCTTTCGTTATCAAGTGCGCATGTTTTACGTGCATTGTCTGTACTTTGACCAATCAAAGTACACTTGCCAGTGTTTATGGGCCAAGGAGTGAGTGAGGATTAGGGTTACAGTAAGAATCATGCAGGACTCCCGGGGAAAGAATCTTATAACTTTCTGCAAAGAGAAGAAGTTGGGTGTCCGAATGGTCCAAAAATGGTGGGAAGAGTACGATAATCTCAGTCAACAGGTGTAAATAATATTATTATTTTATAATTCAACACGTCCATCATTTGTTGTTGACGGTCTTAACTGGGGTTTATTTTTGGGGTAGGGCTTATATCATGACCACCCTGGAAAACCATGCTAGGCCTTATTCTCTGGTTAGGTCTTATTTATGGAGAAATACAGTGTATGTATATATATATATATATATATATATATATATATATATATATATATATATATATATATCTATACACATACATACATACATATATATATATATATATATATATATATATATATATATGGGTCTACTTGAAAAGAACAAAAACCTACTTGCCCAGAACTCTAATGACCAAGATGACTTCACTGAAACCACAATTTAACGAACACTCGGAACACTGGAAAGTTACTGTGGGATAGGAGCCACTTGGCCACCATGGTGAACTTTGTTTTTTTCCTCACTGTCGTGCGATCTTCGAGTTGGTATATTTAGTTAAAGAGTGTGGGGGGTGCAGCCCCCCACATGGGTGGGTGTGATTTACTTTGGTATGTATTTTTTGTATGGCTGGACAAGTGGTTTGTTTCCCTGAGTTCATTGTTGGTGTTTTCCGAGTGTTCATTATATTGTGGTTTCGGCGAAGTTGTCTCAGTCATTAGAAATACGGGCAAGTGTCTTTTCAAGTAGATATATGTATATATGTGTGTGTGTATAAATATAGATATAGATATATATATATATATATATATATATATATATCTGTGTATATATATATATATATATATATATATATATATATATATATATATATGGTTTACCATCGCATAACCAAACACACGGCAGTCGAACCCAACAATGATCGATTCTGATAACCAAATTTGTGCATGTCGAACAGTCGGAATGTCACAAAACCACCAAATGTGACATTTTCAACCGCTCTACATCCAAAATGAGTGCTAACATGGGTCACACAGGGGGTGAGGGTTTGCGATTCAATACAGTTGCATTCGCCAATGTGCATATTTGCCGCACTCCTTTCGGTCACCAGGGCTTGACCATCCATATATTATATATATATATATATATATATATATATATATATATATATATATATATATATATATATGTATATATAAAGAGAGAGGGGGCAGTGAAAGACGATGCACATATCAGACAGTTAATATTGTTTAGATGGCAAAATGTAAAAACTATAATGCATTTTATGTGGGGAATGCAGGGAGGAAATTATTTATATGATTCTAATATCACTGTTATTCTATGTAGTGTAATGAAGAATACATTCCTCCATATAGGCATTCTACAAAATGCAGTACTCAAAATAAATTGTGTGTGTGTGTAATGTACACAGCCCTGTCTGATATCACTAATAGCTGCACTGGCATAAACAGGTAATCCTTGCCCTGACTTATTGTGTCCTGTCCTTTTACCTAATCTGTGATATTTTACCTATTGAAATGTATACATATGGACTGACATTTAGAACTTCTAAATTTCACATGTATTCTCTTATGTATACTAAGACTGAATGCCCTATCAAAGTCAAGGTAAAGCTGTATGCACTGTCAACACTCATCAAGTGCTGCTGTTAAATCTGAAAAGAATGCTATGAAATTCATAACACAAGATCTCCCCTAAACAAACCCACATTGCCTCATATCAAAGAAAAGTAGACCTCTGATATTGTTTTGGATAAACTTCATTATGACTGCCCATGATTTTATATAAAATAGTAATCAGGCTGATGGGGCTCTAAAATTGTTTCAGTCTAATGTGAACCCCCATCATTTATGAAGTGATACCACTGCAGCCTGCCACCATAGGTTAGAGGTGTATCAACATGTTAACATCTGTTTAATGCAGTTGGTAGGGGTTTAGTAACTTTTTCCTTGATTCTATTTAACAAACCACCAGGCATGTTGGCCAGTCAAGTGGAATTTGAGTTTTTCATTTTTTTTTTCTTGTGGAAGCAATTATCTTACCTTTTGTCATTAAGAGAAAAAAAAGAAACTCACTCTTCCAACCCAATGTAAGAACAGCTGTGATATAGATAAACTCAAAAATAAAATAAAAAAAATAGTATTTACTTCTTCTGTATTGACTAAGCATTGTTCTTTTAAAATGTAAGTAAACGCGTTCATTCCTAACCCTATACTGGACCTGCAACAAACTCTAGAGTCATGCAAGTCATGTTGCACATTGTATCTATGACTTTACCTGTCTCAAGTTTGCAAAAACGCCTTTTGCATGTTGTAAGCCCTACAGCTGGGGAATCACTTAATTCTTTACTGATATCATATTACAATCGCATTTTTCATTCATTCATTTTTGTTAATGTAAAGAACACATTATTGTTTCAACCATTGTGATTAAGCTGAGTTCTTAGAGCTAGAAGATAGAAGAAAAGTAAGTAGTTTTCACAATTTGTTCGATCTAGACTTGTTTTATGACTACAGTAGTGTTTAGCTAAATAGTACCTCTTTTCTCTGTTGTATAGCTAGTTCATTTTGCCGTTTCAGCACAGTCGTTTTATGTTGAATTTCTCTGTGTGTTTGTATTCAAGTCTTCATGAATGCAGGAGTTAGTACATCTATTTTTTTTTATTCTCAATCTTTTTTTTATGTCAATTAAACCAAGCCTCTTGGCAAGATACAATATAAGATTTGTCCAACTGTTCTACCTAAAACCAGAATAGTAGCTACATTTATGCCTTCTAGTTCTACACAGTTTTCTTTACTGGGGCTATGTATTTCTGGTGACATATATGGTTAAACCTTTCCCCTAATAACTTCCAAAGTTTTTACACTGGGTGAAGCTCTTGGTCAATTATCACATTATGTCTTAAGTTAGGCACTAGATCTACAAGGGGGTAATATTTTACCTAAGAGAGTCTATATTTCTACCTTTACTATGTTCACACCTCTTCAACCTAGCAACTTTATTCTTGCAAACATATTGTGATTTAAATAATGTAATCATGGTCCCCAAGTCAAGCAATTCCTTTTTTTCCATCAAATACAGTACCATATTTTAGAAGTTTAGTGATAGTATAAAGGCAGAAATCAGGTTCACATTTCACAGGCATGCTTTAGACACACTTTGTTGGCTAGCATTAACCATTTTTTCAGGCATAGTTTTGCTATCACTAACTGTGCAGCACTTAGCTATATTTTCTGTTCTAGAACATTTAAAACAAACAAACTCAGAGATTATTTATTTATTCATTTACATTTGTTGACAGGGAGAATCCGACTGGACACAGGTCCGTTTTCAGCAGAGGCCTGAGGAGAAAAGCTCCACATTAAGTATTACTTACATTATACAGTTAAAAAACATACCATTTAAAATATAGACATTAGTCCAGCTGAGAACGGAAGACAAGAATAAAACATAGATGTAAAACAGCTGTAGAACATAGTACAATTTTAAAATATGGTGACATATGCAAAAATGGTTACAAATGTAGTTGAGATTTTTCTCTTATCTGCAGGCAAAGCAACACACTTAGGTGAAGTCTTATGATTAGCCCTTGGCGTATGCAAAACTAACTTAGAATATGCAAGTTCAAGTTAACAGTAAGTATTCCACTAAAAGAACTTGCTGTTCAGATGATTTTGGATCGTCTGGAATCCCGCTCCGTTAATTTACTAGGGAGAGGCCATTTAAATATGTCTACTATCACAATTTCTAAAGTTTTACTTCCACTGTTCACATGAGATTTTTAGCCCCACTTCTAAAATATGCATTAAGTCAGACATATGTGACCTTAACAATGTGTCTAGATTAAATGTCTAGTTGTGAAATTTAAGAGTCTCGCCCTCAGATGTAGTTCCAGCCCTTGCCAATATTTCTTGTTTTAGTTTTTCGTAGTCCTTGGTATCAGTGTCATCCAAGTTTATATAGGCCTTCAGTGAGTCTCCATCAAATGTAATGATAGAATCCTGGTCCTCTAAGTGTAGGCCCACTGTTCTCATATATCTTTTGATGGTCACCAGGAAAGCCTCCATGTCATCTGCCTGGCTTAGATTCTTTAGTGGGGCATTAACTTTTGATTAGAGACAATAACTAAGGCTTGTCAGGGGCAGGTGCCAACAGCATGGAAGTACAGTACCAGTGTTCCATAAATTATGGCAATACTGCATTCATGGCTCAGCCAAAGCACTGAAGCATTTCATACAAGGTGAGTTTGTGGTATTAGTAACTGTGCAAGCAACTTGTCACAGTTATGTCAAGTAACTTGCTACATTTTTTGGAGTGGATCTTTTTTATTTTGTTTATTTTATTTTTGCTCCTCTGCAATGAGTTGAGGCGGCACCAGTAATGGTATCTGTACAGGATGCCAGGTGAACTAGCTACAGTTAACTGTTGGTTCACCAGGGTGAAAATTTGTTGTTGCAAGCTAAAGTAGTGCTGGTCCATAGCAGCACAACTATTCTGGATGGCTGTGGTCAAGATCACCTAGGCCTTGAGTAGTCTTTCCAATTTGTCTAGACTCGGCAATGGAGAAATAAAGAAGGAGAATAGAAATAATGCTTCCTTTTTCCTACCAAGGGGATCTTTTGCCTAGATTATATCCTCAACTGGGCACAAGGGTTTAAAAGCTACAGAAAGTTTTTTTTTTAGTTAACACAAAACAGGTTCCATCCACTTTAAAAGGTAGCATTTACCTCTGAACCTATTAAACAGCGAGTTAGTAACAACAGTCCTGAAGCAGAACTTGCATTTCTGGGTAAGAATAAAAAGCAGATAGAGCATTTTTTTCTGAGTAGTTTCACAAAAATTGTTTTCTGTGGGTAAAAAGAAAATTAAGCAGAGTACTTTCCAGGTAGCTGTAAAAAATTCAGCTTTGTATAAAACTTTTTTACCAATGTTAAATCAGGTCCTGAAACATCTTTCTTACAGGTATTATAGGTTTATTTACATGGAGCAACAGATAAAAAAATGTTTCCTTGCAGGAAACACGTTAAACAATAACAGTTCTTTACAATAGGAAATGCATTTGTTTGTAGTAGCTTTGAAAAATATAGCTCTTTGAAGAAGTTCTTCACAAAGGACTTTTTAAAGCAAGTCATTATTTTCAGTCACTTGATAGGTTTTAATACATGCAGATCTGGATAAGTTTTATTTAACAGCTCCCTTACCTGTTCAGCCTTCAGGATTAACTTCCAAACATCATACTGCAGGAGTAGCTTCGAACCTGGTTCCCTCCATCAGACTCAAGTTTCTTGGAGCTTCCTTTCTTGACCTAGTATTTACATAAATATCAATATAACATCTATCTGTTTCTCTGTTTCTTACATTGACACCCATTTCTTGTTGAGGCTTGCCTGCCTGCATTTCCTTGGCTTTATAGTATCCTGTTGGCTTAACAACGTAATCACACAACATTATGCCACACTATGTAGGCATTCAAACTGCTTGGGAAAATCTAAAGTTCATTTGATATAAAAACAAAAATGTACCCCATTTGAATAAAAACTTATTTGATCTAAATTACAAATGACTGAATCACATTTGGTCATAAAATATGTAAGCCTGTAGAAAATGCCTGCTAGTTTGGTTTTGGAGCATTGGAATTATCACCTAACACGCTATCTGGAATTATAATTCAAATTATTGTTAATCAGTAGTAGATCCTTGCTAATTCCCACTGTTAAGTCATATCTCCATAGATTCATAGATTCCTAGATTGTTACTAGGCTAACAACCCAAGGGAGGGGGGCCTTTCTAAGCCTAGCCAAGTTTTCCAAAAGAATAATGATGTCCTGCATCCAAATAGGACACTGAGGGCCAGGCATTTATAAGCCACCTCTGTCCATAAGAGACATGGGTGCCAGGCCTGGTATAAATTTCCTATTCCCCATCCACTGGTCTATGTTCTGCTTAAACTGGGTAACAGATTAATTCAGCTTCACATGGATGTGAAGCCTGTTCCATATGAGGGGCAGTCTCCAGGACACATATCTGTCTCTCCAGCATGTTCTGTTTAAGTCATGGACAAATTTCAGGTCCCTAGACCTTCTCTTTCTGGTAGCCTTTGACTTACAAATATGTAGGAGGGTCATAAGTATGGGGTTTGCAAATGCCTTGTAAGCCAGGCATAGATCACCCTTCAGTAATGTAGGGGAGACTGAGTAGAGGGAAAGGGCTTTAAGGTGGTCTGCATAAGGCAGGTTTGTTATGCTTTGTGTTCTTTTTTGTAAGAAACCTCTGAGGTCACTGTAGTTGCTGCATATGCCTGGTCAGGTACATAGCAAAGGGAGCAATGTACTCTATGATTGCTCTAATAAGGATGGAGTACAGTGGAATAATGACCTCTTCTGACCTAGATGCCATGCCCTTACTTATAAGTTGCGTGACATAAAAGGATTTCCTCACCACTATGGCCATGTTGTGGTTGAAGGTAAGGCAACTATCTGTGTGTACCCAGATCCCTGACCACTGGGTCAACTCTTAGGGGTGTAGTATCAACACGGTAATTAGTTGCGATGGTTGCCTTTACAAGGGTTATACATTTCTTAGCACTGAGTTTAAGACCATATATCTGGCACCATTTGTTAGTCAGAGACAGACCTTCTTGAAGAATGCTAGTGTCTGCAGGGGAGTCGATTATAACTCCCAGCTTGCAATCATCTGCAAACTTAGTCAGCCATAAACCTTCAGGATTTGCTTCCATTTCAGAGAAATAGATGCCAAAAAGGAGCAGGCCCAGTGAGGAACCATGGGAGACTCTGCTAGTAACTGGCCTCTTTGTGGAGGTGGCCTCACCTATTTTGACCTCATGGGTCCTATCAGTGAGCCAGTTTGCTATCCAGCGGGATGATAAAAGGGTTTATACTTTGAAATTGTCACTTTACTCTGTGTCATACAGACTGCTCAGAGGTGACCTGTGGCTTGCACATTCGCAAGTCAAATGGCACATGGGTCACTTGCTCAAAGGACTTTAACCTGGTATGTGATGTCAACAAAGCATTCTGGACAGACAGACTTGTCTCACAGAGGTTGCCCCACTTTTGGAACAAGCTTCCTCTTCATGTTAAACAAAGCCCCTTGTTGGCCCTATTTAAGCATAATTTGGATGATTGGATGGGTAACTGGAAATTTACCCTGGGTGTTCCACCTGTGTCCCTCTTGGACAGGGACAATAGGTGCTGATTTTAGTGTCTACTTGAACAAGACACCCTGGGGAACATGAGTTGAACTTGGCTAGGCTTGTAACGGCCCTGGGCTGTTAGCATAGTAACCTCCTATGATCCTATTATCCTAATTAGTGAGCTTGTCTATAATGCCTGACTGGGGTCTAGGCCATGTCTAAAAATTTGTGTATATGCACCAGATGTGATTTAGTGTGTTAGGATTATTCTATTTTTCATTCCATGGTTGTGCAGCTGTTAAGTTAGTATAATTAAGTTAGAGGCTTCCCCCCCTGCAAATAAATCTTTTGAAAATGTATTTTGTGTATGTGATATTTTCATTGAAATTAGTTTTGATGTTTTGTGGTTTCAATGAAATGTGTCAGTTTTTTGGGTTTATAGATCAAATTAACTTTAGATCAAATGAACTAGAATAATCCATCTCTTTCTCTCTCTCTCACCACATATATATATATATATATATATATATATATATATATATATATATATATATATATATATTTATACGTGTACCTACCTGTGTAAATCTTTTGGATATGGTCCACATATGATGGTCGACATATGTCAGTCGACATATGCAGATGGTCAACAGTTATACAAGATCAACAGTCCCAAGGGTAGGAGATATGTCCTTTCCCTGGGATTACACCATCTTGGTGTTAGTATTTATAATTAACAGGGGTTGTGGGGATGCAAAACACATTTCACTTTTCCTTGTATGTTCTGAGAATTAGGTTTGGAGCATATGCTGTAGTATGTCAACATGTTTTTGTCGACCTAAGTGTGTTGACATAAAGCATGTTTACATTTCTGTGGATTGACTATTAATAGATCAATATATATATACATGTGTGTATATGGGATCACTACAGAATACTGAAATTCCACAATCCCGAAATTCTGAATCCCGAGGACCAGAATCTCGAGATTGCGGAATCTCGAACATAGTGAATGGAGATTTCCATAGAGTGCGGAATGGGAACTTTGCTGTTCACTCCACTGTAGTGCAATCTCGGAGTTGGTATATTTAAGTTGCAGGGGGTGGGGGGTGCAGGGGGGGTTGCCCCTCTACATAAACATTAAAAGAGTTTGTTGCATGTTTTACTTTTTTTTTTTTAAGTTTCGAGACTCCGCAATCTCAAGATTCTGGTCCTTAGGATTCAGAGTCTCGGGATTGTGGAATTTCAGTATTCCGTAGTGATCCTGTGTGTGTGTGTGTGTGTGTGTGTGTGTGTGTGTGTGTGTGTGTGTGTGTGTGTGTGTGTGTGTGTGCATGTGTACTGTATGTATTGAATGTATGTATTTAAAAATGGGAGCTCTACCATTCAGTGCAAACAAACCTGTCAGATGTAGCCTGACTGATCCCAGTTCACTGAACTGAACAATCTGAAACTTTTTAAATATGTGTGACATGCTGCAATATTGCAGTACATACTAGTGCTTGTTTCAACATTGTAGGATGTTTCTTTTTTCCCCATGGTTGTGCATATATTGAAACAGCATATTTAAGTAAGGGAGTTTGGGGATTTACAGGAAGTGGTGCCCTCCTGTCATTTGCAGATGGTTCTGTGGCTCCAAAATCTGATACATTGGACTCATCCAGTTGACATTAGGCAAACTGTGTATGAATGCTCCACAGCAGACCTGTATAACATCTATCAATGGGTCATTCAAAGTAGAAGTCATCTGCAATATAACAAACACTGTACAGGATGATAGTGTTGTAAATTCTACACTGTGGCTACCACACTCAAGACAAGAGTATTTTTTTTTCTGACTTGTAATAATATTGAGTTTATTATTTTAGTTAACAGGGGATGTGGGAATGCAAGTGTCATATAGGGCTGTTGATTTTCTTCCAGACCCACACCCCACATCTACAGCTTATTTTTTGTGTTTATTTCCTCTTTTTGAAGCATTTCTTTTTGCAGAAACAATACTTATGGAGATTTTATTTAATTCATTGTGCATCTGTCTGCGTTCTGTAGATGATATTGTCAACAAAATTTGAAACTGTTTTCATATTGTCTTACATGATATTAATTTTAAAATAAAGCTCCAAAACATAGTTTAAATGGAAAAAAAATCATTGCTTGAAGAAATTATACCACAAATAATCAAAGATGACTTATTTGATGAAACTTTTTGTGAATGCATTTCTCTGACATCACGATGAACTGAAAATGCCAATGTGTTGGAACAATGCAGAAGGAGTAAAGTTTCTGAAATGAAAACAAGCACCCCCCCCCCTGCATACACTAGTAGTTCAGATGAGATTACTGTGCTCTGTACAACCCAAGCTGAGACTTAATTCTCCTGCTACTCCTGCTAACTAAATATTGTAACACTAAGTTTGCTGTACCTCAAGATAGATGCTTTAGTTAGTGTATGTGGCCATGTTGTTTTCAAAGTTTTGACCAGTGTTTACTGGAGTGCTGTAGATTTTTGTGAATGTGCATTTGTCTGGCCATAATCTATTCAATACAGGGACTATGACAGAAGAGAGTTCCTGGGTCAACCCGCTGGATAGACAGTGTTTGCACCCTAAATCACCTCAAAATCAGGGAATACACTAACAAAGAGAAACCACTTTTTTGGGACCACAACTTAAAGCCAGGTATATTTAAGAATTTATAACACTCTCTCCTCCACAAAATCTCAAAACTACAACAGGATACCAAATGTTGTTCTTATAAAGGAAAGCAATTTATTCTTCTAGCGCCTCAGTGTAACCAGCTTCATGGAATAAAAAAGCTACAAAAAGATACTCATATATTACATTACTAATCACATCACATCAATTAATTAAACAATCAACTTTTAAACAAACATTTCCAATTCATTTCGCTGTTTAAACCTTTAGGAATCAATATATTATACTTTAAAATATAAATACTTTCTTTATACAATAATCTTTGTTTCAGTACCTCATCTGTACCATCCATGCATTCAATTTGCTCTAAAATTGTACACTGTAATAAATCAACATTACTTTCATGAAATGCTTTAAAATGCATAGCAATCATTTTTTCTTCTCTGCAATTTTTTTATGTCTCTTAAATGTTCCATAAACCTTATTCGGAACTCTCTTTTTGTTTCACCTATATAATATAGGTGACAAGGACATTTCAGAGCATATATGACTCCATTACTTTTACAAGAGAATGTACCTCTAGATTCAAATCTTATACCATTTATTCTATGAAAAGTAGTTACAGTGTGGGTGCATATATTGCACCTATCACATTTCACCATAGCCTTCATAGATGGAGACTTAACTGGTCACAAGGCTGGCATGGTAAACATACCATGAACAACCATGTTCCTAAGATTTCTACCCCTGGTATAAGAAAAGGAAGATTTATGTGGAAAGATGCTAGCCAAAAATTTGTCCTGTATTAAATATTTCCAGTAATGTTCTATTATTTTATTTCCCAACTTTTAATGTTATAACCTGTTACAAAATGTATAGCATCTACAGTTTTATTCTCTCCTTTGTTAACCTCAGTCAAAAAAGTTGATCTTGTTCTCCCCCTGCTATATCTTAACCCTTCTATTTCATTTCAATCCCTATCTTGAGCTTCCTGTATATCAACGATGTTATAGCCTCTTGCCATAAACATCTTAATGGTCTCATTCATCTTTTGTGTCAGTAAAGCTTTATCATTACACACCTTAGAAATGTGTAACATCTCACCATATGGTAAAGCCTTTAAAACATGCGGTGGATGGCAGCTGGTAGCCCACAGATATTGGTTTCCATCTATACATTTTCTGTGTATATTTGTAACAATTTTTACATCACTATTACCTTCCAATATGAGATCTAAATATATAACTCTGTTGCCCTTCTGTAGGCCATCAAAAGCCAAACCAAATGGATTTCTATGTAATTCTTTCACAAAACTCTCTACTTCCCCCCAACCATTCTCACATACAAAAATTAAATCATCTATGTAACGAAAATAAAAACTGACATATTTTTGCATAAAATTTAACTTAAATAAAAAAGAAATTTCAAAAAGAGACATAAACAAATTAGCATACATATATTTAAGAATTTGTTGTAGACATCTGATGTAAGGAGATATGTGTCAGTTGATTATCTTTCTCGAGAGAATTAAGATGTCACTTCTCACTTCAGCCATACAAAATAAGATTAGGAAGTACGTTATATCTGCACGTACATATTGTCCATGAAAAGTGAAGTAAGCTTTTTCACAGTGGTAGCTCTAACCTCAGAAGCAATGCTTTCTAGGAAAGAAAGTATAACTCATAAGATGTGCCTGTTTCAAATGATGCCAGAGTATGTGACTTCAAAATGAAATCTGAGAAATCTTGGAGGCATGTCTGAACAGCAGTAAGCCTGGTCACTAGTGTGCCAAAGGATAACATGCCAGAGTTATGGACATTAATTCCAGGATACTTCAAAGTATGTTTCAAAAGTGATATCTGTTATTCCAAAACATGGCTTCCTAAAAATGCATGAATTGAGTTTGTAAGTGATGGCCAGTAATGAACATGTCTTCCAGTTTATTCCCCATATAAGCCTTGTGCAGAAAGATTGTAGTCTAGTTTTTGATGTATCCCAGAGGCGATGATGTCTGTCTTCATAAGGAATGCACTGAGGATTTAGAATACAGTGGTATAGCTGGACAGATCAGGACTTTGTACTCCTATAAAACAGTTTTAGGAAGCAAGCAGAACAGCTGTTTATTTTACTGACAGCTGCTGAAATAAAAACAAGTTCAGCGAGGATAAAACAGAGCTGTAAGAATCATTTTAGTTCTTGCTATCTACATTTTAGGGTTTATACATCAATGAATTATAAATAACAAAGGAACAACATAGAGGAAGCTCTTTTTGCAGAATAGACATATCTAAAAAAAAAAAGAAAGAAAACGCTCATGGCTCTTGCTTCTCCAAACTTCTCACTGGTTGAGGAAGAAAGCACATTGCACTCCAGCTGCTTGCCATGGAAAAACAATTTATGCCTTAGTTAAAAAAAATACCAGGTCAATGGGGCATGCATGAAAATCAGTGCATATTCAACAACCCAGATCTAACCCTGCATGCCCTCAATGAATCTGGACAGACAGTAAGTCCATATCACTATGTGCATTATTACTGAAAGAAAGACTATTTACTAAAAAAAATCCAGTCAAAATGGCCGAAAGTCTGTTTCACTGAATGACCATTTAATCAAATTCATAATAACCAAAACATGATACAGTCAGAAACACCCAAGCTACCATTAGACATAGTGTATTACCCCATGTATTACTGTTAGACGTACTGTACAGTACTACCCTATGTGTTACAGTTAGATATATGTAAGATACCACTTTATGTGTTACTGCTAGTTGCACTGTATTACCCTATATGATACTATTAAATAAACATACCACCATACATGTTGCTGGAACTTAGATTGTACCACCTTCCATGCTCCTGTTAGATACACTACCACTCTACAAGTTAACGATAACCTACACTGTTATCCACTCTATGTGGTACTGTTAGATGTACTGATGTGGACATTAAATCAAGAGGTAAGTAATCAATTTTCCGTCTCACTGACTTATTCATTGTTGTAAGTAGAGTGTACCCTCATTAATGAAGGGGAACAATCCTACACATGGATTTAGAGCCATCCACTGTACTGTCATTGATGAAGGGGTACAGTCCTATACATAGATTTGGACCCACCCCCGCTTTTCCATGCTAGTGCAATCATGAAGCTGGTAAGTAGCAAAGGTGTGAGAGACAGCATATTGCCCTATGCAGTAATGCTTATTTAGCAAAATTTGCTACCAACAAATCTAAAAACAGAGTGGTAGTGGTGTTAGTCTCTCTACAAGCTTGCATTGAATGGGTTATATAAATATTGACAGTTTTGACTGATAAAACTTAATGAGACAGGTCTCAATGAGTTGGTTGTTAAAACTATGAATAAGAAGGAGAAATGAAAAGCATAGAGCTAGGGTGATAAGGGTGTTGGTTTTATGTCTTTCCACTTTCATTTCAGTGGTCAAGGATCTCGGTACACATGTAGACAGTAGCCTTACCATCAACCACCACGTGGCCACAGTGGGGAGGAAATCCTTTATGTCGCGTTACTTATAAGTAAGGATATGGCATCTAAGTACGTCCCAAGAGGTCTTTATATCAGACTACTCTGCCCTTATCAAATCAATCACAGAGTATAATGCTCCCTTTGGTGTTTTCCTGACCATGCATTTGCAGCAACTAGAGTGGCCTCAGAGGTTCCTTACAAAAAGAATACAAGATGTAACAGACCTGCTTTATGCAGGATGCCTTAAAGCCTTTTCCCTCTACTCAGTCTCCTATAGATTGCTGAGGGTGATCTATGTCTGACTTACAAGGCATCTACAAACCCCATATTTATGAATCTCCTCCATATTCATAAGTCAAACAGTACCAGAAATACAAGGTCTGAGGACCTGAATTATGGCTGTAACTTGGACAGACGTGTCCCAGAGACTGCCCTTTCTATGGTCCAGGCTTCCCATCCATGTAAAGCTGAGTTTGTCTATTACATAATTTAAACCCAACCTAGACCAGTGGATGGGAAGTAAGGACATCATTATTCTTTTGGAAAAACTTGGCCGGGCTTAGAAATCCCCCCCCCACACACACACACACACACACACACACACACACACACACCCCGGTCATTAGCCTAATAACAATCTGTGAATATGATGGCTGTACTAGCCATGTTACTTGCAAGTATTGAATGTCCAGCGGTCTCCTTGTCCCCCTGTATTTGGAGTGGATGCAAATGAGTGTCTAAACTCATACTTGATGCTTTCAAATGGTATTGAAAACTGAGTGACAGAAAAGTGACATCAAGCTGTAAGTCAAAGAGTCAACAATTTGTCTAAACTCTGTGAAGCACACTGAGGCTATTAAAGAACTGTGCTGTAGTAATACTGACTGGACACTGTAACATGCTTTTATATAGATAAAAATGGCACTGCGACAGTAATCAGTAACATAAAACATGCACTTAAATGGCACTACGACAGTAATCAATAACATAAAACATGCACTTAAATGGCACTGCGACAGTAATCAGTAACATAAAACATGCACTTAAATGGCACTGCGACAGTAATCAGTAACATAAAACATGCACTTAAATGGCACTGCGACAGTAATCAGTAACATAAAACATGCACTTAAATGGCACTGCGACAGTAATCAGTAACATAAAACATGCACTTAAATGGCACTGCGACAGTAATCAATAACATAAAACATGCACTTAAATGGCACTGCGACAGTAATCAGTAACATAAAACCTGCACTTAAATGGCACTGCGACAGTAATCAGTAACATAAAACATGCACTTAAATGGCACTGCGACAGTAATCAGTAACATAAAACATGCACTTAAATGGCACTGCGACAGTAATCAGTAACATAAAACATGCACTTAAATGGCACTGCGACAGTAATCAGTAACATAAAACATGCACTTAAATGGCACTGCGACAGTAATCAGTAACATAAAACATGCACTTAAATGGCACTGCGACAGTAATCAGTAACATAAAACATGCACTTAAATGGCACTGCGACAGTAATCAGTAACATAAAACATGCACTTAAATGGCACTGCGACAGTAATCAGTAACATAAAACATGCACTTAAATGGCACTGCGACAGTAATCAGTAACATAAAACATGCACTTAAATGGCACTGCGACAGTAATCAGTAACATAAAACATGCACTTAAATGGCACTGCGACAGTAATCAGTAACATAAAACATGCACTTAAATGGCACTGCGACAGTAATCAGTAACATAAAACATGCACTTAAATGGCACTGCGACAGTAATCAGTAACATAAAACATGCACTTAAATGGCACTGCGACAGTAATCAGTAACATAAAACATGCACTTAAATGGCACTGCGACAGTAATCAGTAACATAAAACATGCACTTTA